>NW_015117717.1:0-14760 GCF_001443285.1 Poecilia latipinna
AAGACAGCAAAGATTAAGGGTAAAAGTATTCTTTTAATTTTAACAGCCTGTCTTTTCTGACTGGAAGTGATATCATTTGGAGCGCTTTTTTGACAAGCAGCACCGCCCACCTCGGGTGCCCCGGCAACCACAGCATGCGCTACTCTTTGTAGCCAACCCTTAGCGTTAGCAACAAGCTAGTTTAAAATTTTGCAATCCACAGAATGGAAAGCGGTGATGGGTGAGTGTTTTTAATTGGCCTTTCATTAGTTG
The DNA here is from genome assembly GCF_001443285.1 of Poecilia latipinna. Classification (NCBI taxonomy): domain Eukaryota; kingdom Metazoa; phylum Chordata; class Actinopteri; order Cyprinodontiformes; family Poeciliidae; genus Poecilia; species Poecilia latipinna. The sequence goes on from NW_015117717.1 coordinate 253, forward strand.
TTTCAGTTCAGTGTGTGTCACGTTTTTGAGGACAGTTGCAAACTATAGAATAATGTTTATTTTGCAGGCAGCCGCCACATCCTGTCCGAAATATAAACACATTTCATTGCTCGTGCTAGGCTAACCAGCTAGCATGCTCTTGAATCTTTTTTGCTGCTAAATAAAACACTTTGAAATTGTGACTTCTTGAATTAATACGCTGACTTAAATAACTTTATTTTGCAAGTGTGCACATTTTGTGCTTTATAAACAAAATAGTCGTAAAAATATTGCCAGCGCATTTGTATCTACTATGCTTCTCAGATGTTTACTAAGAAGATAATCATATTGCCTTATTAGTTAGAGCTGTTTTGCGCTTGTTTTTTTACTTTCTGACTAAACCTTCTGCAGTTTCTATGAATGAGCGAGTTACAAACACCTACCTTCACAGGCGGGCTGCCGATCAGCAGAAAGAAAACCGTTTGCTTATCTGCTTGGCCAAACTGAGCATGGGACCTGCTGCATTCTTTACTGCTGATGGTCGTATTATTTTGCATTCACTTGTTATTTTTTAACTTGATTTGATCTGGAGGACATCTAAGGGAAAATTCAGAAAGAGAAACTTCCTGTAAGTGTAAGATCTTCCCGCAGTTAAGTGCCCTCTGGTAAAGTATGGAGAGTAAATCGAGTGGTTTTTCTGGGTACTTATGAAAACGCAATCTAGATCATAATAAAAATGTTTTTATTTCATGGTTTTATACTCGGCTGTTATACTTTTTTAAAGTTGATTTTGTGGCAAAGATTGACTGAGGCAAAATTATTTCATCTTTTTTACAGACGGGTGCATTTATGCTCCAACAAATAATGCCAAAATATTCCATGTCATGCTTACATAGCAACATATAATTTATTTTTATCCCATCTATCCACCTATTGAAGTCTCTATAAATATGTAGGGTGTATAAACTCTGTGATACTGTTATTCTTGTATTGCTTTTAGTAATAGTGTTTTAAAGTAAAAATATATAACTCAAAAACTTCAACAGCATTCTAAGACCTTCCTAAAATACAGCAATTGAACTGTGCCTCCCTTAAAACATGTATGTTGTGTTTTCTGATATTGCATTCGGTGTTTATTGTCTCAATCAGATTTGAGTGAATAAGACATTTAAAATGGTAGATTTCCTAATAAAATTATATTATTAAGCAATATTTTGATAGTAACGTGTTTGTACTTTATATAGTCACCAATCTGACCTCTATTTCTTACACTGATTACATTTTTGAAGTCATATTCAAGCTGTGTTATATGCATGAATTTAACCATTTAACAAGCATTTTATTTGTTTAATTGTTTAATTTTAGAGTTTTAAAAAATTGTGCATTTCAAGATATAGTTCAAGCATTTTATAAGTTCATTTTTTGCCCTATTTTTTTATTGATTGTGCCTCTTAAATCCCATGGTGATGAATTTCTCCTGGCTGACAGCTCAATTTTGCGCCAGACTTTTCTGGGAACAGAATTGTCACCATCACTTTTCAGAACCATAATTTGTGTTAATATCGCCTCGCTCGGTCATTCAAGAATCATGTAAGCCCAAGTAAGTGTTGAGTCTGTCTGCTGATGGACATAAAGTGTGATGCTTTTCTGCTGGTTGTGTCCCCTCCTCAGAATGGAGGTCGACGGCTGGGACCCCAGTCTGGAGGACGAGTTGGGAGTTTCACTGGATGACCTGAAGAAATGGATTGAGGAGGCCGTGGAGCAGAGCGAGGCTGTGAAGAAGAAAAAAGCCCAGCTGATAGAGCTCGAGGAATGGGTGGAACAGAAAGAGAAAGAAGAGGCGAAGACAGAGAAACTTCTCAACGATGCAAACCAGTATGGAAGATGTTACTTTTTTTGGGTTTAACTGGTGTTTTCTGCCATTTGCTCATTTTGCCCCTCTGATTCTTCAGGTCCGTTTTGGAGTGTGAGAAGCTAGTGAGGGCAGCGTATGAAAACAACGGCCTCGTCTACCGAGAGAGCAGCTCAGAGGATGAAGGCGGCGGAGGAAGAGGGCTCCCCTCTGAAGTCATCGAGATTGATGACGATGATGACGATGACGTCATAGCTGTGGGATGTTGTAAGTCACAGTTTTCTACAGAGTTACTGTCAGTGCTGCAGTAGCTGGAAATGCTAACACGCTTATTTTATCTCTCGTTTCTGTTCTCCACCATCAGTGGTTCCTCCAAAGACACAAGCGCCATCTAAGGACCCAACAGTGAGAGCAGCCAGCCGCGGTTTTTCCTCTTCTGATGACCAAGTGTCATCATGGACCAAGTGTCCATGATGAATGATTAATTAAATTATCTGTAAAACACAGTCTCAGGGCCTGAAATTAATATTTCCACCTCCAAAAGTAATTGTACACATGGCATCGTTTTCTGAAAGGTTTTCATCCACATCAACTCTCACAGTCTGGTCCTGAGTGTTGTATTAAACATGCCAAACCTGTAGGGGGCAGTGTAGCGTTAAGCTAAAACCTGTCAACCAATCAGATTTCTTCAAAACAACCAATACTTCCTGTTAGGAATTAAACATGGTGCCAGAAGGTTCATTTGTGTGTGCTGAAAAACTATCAGTTTTTGAAAATATACATATTTCTAAGAACAAGCCATTTTGTCAACAGGATATTTATCCATTTTACCTCGAATATAGTTTTATATAAATTTAGCAAAACTTGTTTTTATGAATGAAATAAAAAAAGTTGAATAATTTACATTAATTAAAATAAATATTTATAAAAAAGGGTTATGTGTATATTTTTATAGAGCATAACATTTTAAAATATAATTCTCAAATACATCTTTACTACAAGTGTTGCGTGAATTGGTAACATAATTTGGAAAAATTAATAAACGGAAAATGTAACAAATAATAGAAGAAAAAAATGCACTATGACGTAAGCAAAAATCATCTCCTGCACCATTAAATATAACAAGTAAACATTAACCAAGGCTCAAAAACAAATGAAGAAGAAAGGAGCGCACTGTGACCATCCTCAACCCGTCTTCCACTGCTTGAATTCTCTTATAATGTTCCACTAAAACTTGAAGTCCACATTGTTTCCAGCTGTTCTGACTTCTGCTCTTTCATCACCAGTTAAACGAAGCCTCTGCAGTTCTGCAGAAAACCACCCAGCAGGTCCAGAAGTTGGTCCAAATAGTCACCAAGCCCTCCTCTGGCTCGCCTTTGATACGAACAGCAGTGCAGTCTGTAGTTCAGCCAGGTGAGCACACGCAAAGCTTCTAGCTTTGTGGAGCCGTTATTGGTGCTAATGTTTGGATTTAAAAAAAATTGTATCCTGCAGGAGTTCAGAGCACGACACCAGCTATATTTGTATCACAAGCTCCGTCTCATCAGACGATGACGCAGACGCAGCCAAACCCCAACATAAAAGAAGATGAGCTCAAAGTGGGGATGAACATCCTGGGAAAGAAACGCACCAAGACGTGGCATAAAGGCAACCTGGTGGCAATTAACCCTGTTGGTGTGTTTCTTTTAAACTCATTATGAGCATCACGATGTTTTACACAGCTTTTGCTTCTTGCTCTGTGGGATTGTTTTGATGATCCAGACGCTCTCTTTGTTTCCAGGAAACGGTGTGTTTAAGTACAAGGTGAGGTTTGATAAAGGCAAGAGTCTGCTGTCTGGGAACCATGTGGCGTTTGACTACAACCCCACCCTGGAGAGCCTGTACGTCGGGGCTCGTGTTGTCGCCAAGTACAAAGACGGAAACCTGGTGTGGCTGTACGCTGGAATCGTGGCAGAGATGCCAAACAACAAGAACCGGATGAGGTATAAATTTTATTTGTTGTCGTATAACGCAGATAAAGAAGAATTTATAGGTTTACGTCGGCAAGAAGTTGGTAATTACTCTGATGCTGTTTGTCCGGTTGTTATTTACAATTGTTACTGTTGCCATTCTTATTATCCCTAGATTTGTTTGTCTTCTTATGAGTTAATTTGTAACCATTTTGTCAATGTCATATAATTTATTTGTTGACTCCTTAGCACAGTATATTGAACAGGCACATTAATATTATAACATGGTTTTAATTACAAAGTTTTTTACAATTTGTCCTTTATAAGCAGAAATGTGGCATTAAACAAATTATGCATGACATGTTTTCTCTGTCCTACTGATTGCTTGTTTTCTTGCATGAAATAAATAAATCAAATAAAAAATAACATTTCCAAAAGTTCAATGATATACAACTTTTGTGTTTTAGGTTTCTGATCTTCTTTGACGACGGCTACGCTTCATATGTGATCCTTCCTGAACTCTATCCAGTTTGCAGACCATGTAGGATTTAACTTCTGTCTTTGATAAAAATAAATAAATAAAAATAACATGTAGAAAAAGAGATAAATGAAGAAGTGTTTCTGTTTCTTTGTGTAGTAAAGCGAACTTGGGAAGACATAGAGGATGCATCTTGTCGGGACTTCATCGAGGAGTACATCTCCGCCTATCCCAGCAGGCCGATGGTGCTCCTAAAGGTCGGCCAGATAATCAAGACGGAGTGGGAGGGGACCTGGTGGAAGAGCAAAGTGGAGGAGGTGGACAGCAGCTTGGTCAAGATCCTCTTTCTGGTTCGTACCAGCCACTCATCCGAATCCAAATGACATTTTTCAGAGCTTCCAGATCAACAGTGTCATTAATATAACTTAGAAAGATGTGGCACTTTAATCGTGTAGAGTGTTTTTACACCGTTTCTTGTGTTTTCTTGGTGTTGAGCAGGACGATAAGAGGAGCGAATGGATTTACAGAGGATCCACCAGGTTGGAGCCCATGTTCAATCTGAAACTGGCTTCAGCAAACACTCAAGAAAAGAAGCTAGCTGGCCACCAGAGGACAAGGCCAAACATGGGTAACTGGACACAGATTTGCAACATTAAAAGCTTGTGTTGAACATTGTCAAAGCCTGACTTAATCAGAAAATCCCCCTGGATCTGTAAGCCAGGACTGGTTGGGTTTGAGCCTTTTTTATTGTTACTGTCATACAGTTTAAAGCAGTAATATTACATAATGCAAATTAATTACATTACCTGTTTTTACCATTTTACGGTCAACAATACAGAGTCACAAAAGTGAAAAGATGACAGAGGAAAGTCAAAGTGGAATCCTCAACCACAAATTTCACTTAAAAAACTTTTATATAAAATCAAAGTGGTATGTTGCCCACATATCGCAGCAGTGAATTACCCTTTAATTACAGCACAACTAGTTCATAGTTAACATTTTTAAATTATCTTTCAAACTAAATTATTTCTTTTAAACCTTCCTGAATATAAAAATCTGGAAAACTGAGAATCAACTTAGTTTGAGACAATAAAACAGCTGTGATTGAACAAGCTTCACCTGTCATGATGAATTTTGCTGGACGATAAATTGTCCCGATAATAATGCGATAAACAATAATATTGTTTTGAGACTATTTTGAAGTAATATAATGGTAATGACATCATAATGCAAGTTTGCTCCCTCGTTGACTAATAAACTTAGATTTTGTTTCAAAATAAAACACAACCATAAACAATAAATATAGAACTACACTCAATTGAATTCAGAATTTAAATGAAGATGTCAAAATTACCTTTTAGAAAATACTAATCATCAGATTAATTGATTGGTTGATTAATTGCGTATTGTGATAGGCTCACTCACATGTTGCTGAGCTTCGACATTAATGTTGGACCAAACAGAGACCTGCCCAACACCTGGATGTCACTTCAGGTTGCCTTCACAAAACACAAAAGATGTACATTATATGATCTATTTAATGACTGTAACTTTGTTTTTTGTTTTTTTGTTTGTTTTTTTACAAATATTATTCTAAAACTTGAATTAATAATACTTTTAATAGTGTTTTGATCAATAATTACCACTTGCTCTTTTTTGGGGGAAGAAAGTTGGAGAATTTCCCTCCGTCTGTCACGACTTCTACACTGACTGTCGCTACTTCCTCCAATCTCTAGGAGCACTAAGGAGTAAAGGCCCAGTCGTTCAGTACACTGGCGTCGAACACGTCGGAGTTTCTCCTGCCAAACCTCCTCAAACGACACAGAGTCAGCCGCCAGCGATGACTCTGATCCAGCAGCTTCAGCAGCGGCCGCAGCCCCAGCTCCTCCAGCAGGTCCAGCCGTCCCAGCAAACCCTGCAGCCACAAGCTCAACAAACCCAGCAAACCCCTCAGCCCTCACCGGCTGCCCAGCTTCAACGTATCGAGTAAGTATGAGAGCTGAAACGGTTAATTGCATTATTTAAATATTGTGTGGATTATACAGATTTTTTTTTTTTTTTAAATGTCCATTCGCTGGAAGAACAACTCAGAGCAGTAATTGACCTAAAACTATACCCAAACATTTTGCATTAAAAATAAAAAAAAATTATGTTGGTTGTAAATATGTTTTACCCAAAACTCCTGAAGTGGCATTAGGCTTTACCTAATTCAAATCATGTTAAAAGAAATCAAATTTTTAATCAGTTAGACAAAAAATAATCAACATGTCAGTCCTACACTACATTGACGTTAGGTCAAAGAGGAAGAGCTGAGCTTTTCACATGTTGATGTCAAAATTATTGTTTTCACTGAAGAAACTTTGCTGCAAGTGATGCAGCATACACTATAGAAATGCTTTTCTAATGCATTTTAGGAAATATGATATTTATTTTCGAATTTAAAAAAGAATTATTTGTTATTTTGCATCTTTTAATGGTTGCATGAAAGCCTAATGAATTGGAATGTTACCGCTTCAGAGGTGAGAGTATCATCCAGGGTAAATTTGTATTTTAAACAGGTTTTGTTAGACTGCAGGAGAATGATTGGATTTTTACACCAAACCGTCTGTAATAAGAACAGGTAAATGATGATCATCATCCAGATGATGGTTTCACTTCCCGTCAGGGTTTAACGATTACAAAGTTAGCTTCATGGGAAGCCAACTCGCTCTTTAATGTGTCAAGATAAACAATAATTGTTTTTTTTCCCTTTTGTTTTATCACCTCAAGAAATAAACATCAGATGGCAAAGAAGAGCACGTCTAATTTCATCCCTGGTGTCGGCGGGACGCACGCCTCCAAGATCCTGCAGGCTGCGTCCGCTAACGCCAGCAACCTCTCAGTGTAAGTTCACAGTTTTACATGATTAAATTCAGCAAACACAAACAAGAAAGTAGCTAATAAAGCTAATCAGATTCTGTTCTTTGAACGAAAATTAGCACCAGATAGTTTATTTTTTTATTTTTAATGCAGAAACAATGTTTGGTAAAGCCCCATTTTTGTACCGCTGCCATCTTGTGCTTAAGCCTGTCGTACTAACAGAGTTTGGTGGATGATAAATTGTCCCAGAAGTGTTAACACAATAAATGATAAAATTGTTCTTAGACAATTTTCAAGTAATATAATGGTGATAATCCAAGAATACAGTCTTATGGACATTTAGGTTTTGAAGAGATGTTGCTCCTGAATTTATTTCCTGTCTCTGACAGTTTAACGCTTCCACACAAAAGTTTCCAGGAAGAACATAAAAACATAAACATAAGAACATAAAAACTCTTTATTTTGAAGATGAAAGCAGCTGATGTTCTGTGAGTCTCAATGTTCTCAGGAAAGGACGAAAAACTACTTGTTCTGTATTGGTTCTGTATTTTCATCGATTTAAGTGTTTTAAATAACTTTGCGTAGCTGTTTTGCTTACAACTGTTTTATTTATGAAGAAACAGTTTTCACTTTCAAAGTTATCCGAATCGAATTCAGTTTTTAAAGTTTTAAATCCACAGTGGAAAGGTGCAGAGCACCCCGAACACGCCCACGTCCTCCTTCATGCCTCCGTATCAGAGACAGACGACCGCCCTGGCGCCTCCTCCTTCCATCGTCACGCATGCGATGGCCACCATCCCTCAGCAGCCGTCCTACAGAGCCCCGACGGACCGCATCTTCTACCTGGCTCACACCTGCCAGCCTGCATGTCTGAACCGCGTCCGACCAGCAAAGTCAGACCTGCACAGAGGAAAGAACCCCCTCCTCACTCCGCTGCTCTACGACTTCAGACGCATGACGGGACGACGCAAAGTCAACCGTAAAGTACGCACAATCCTTTAAAAAATGCTGAATATCCGAATTCATTTATTTTAAAATGACGGTTCTTTATGCTCAACCTCCAGATGTCCTTCCACGTTATCTACAAGGCTCCGTGTGGACTTTGTCTGCGTAACATGGGGGAGATCCAGAACTACCTCTTCCAGACCCGCTGTGACTTTATATTCTTAGAGATGTTCTGCCTCGACCCGTACGTCCTGGTGGACCGGCCTTTCCAGCCGCAAAGGCCCTTCTATTACATTCCAGACATCACTAGTGGGAAGGAGGACATCCCTCTGTCCTGCGTCAATGAGATTGACACCACTCCACCACCTAACGTAAAATACAGTAAGGATCAAAACCATTTTCTCCCAAATGTGGGATTATTTCATATTTTTTTTTTCAGTTTTATTCTTCCTTTGGTCAGTCGTTCACATGCCTAAGCCTTTCTTTCCCTGTGCAATTTATTTAACGAGCACAAACTTTCTCCAAAATCTGCAGTATGAAAATATTTAACTTCAATAACGGCTAATTTATTTTCAGGCATTGCTCTCGTCTTTCCATGTGTGTAATGGAAATCTTTAAATGAAATATTAGTAAAAGAAAAATAAGTTTGTCTAAGTACTAAGGAGAAACATGTCGGCTCCTCAAAATGGGAAAATAATCAAATTTATTTTTGTGCATCTAGGATCTATCATTAGATGCAATGATATCCCATAACTCATTTTCATTTTGGGCCACATCAAAAATCTGAATGTTCTTACAGGGCCAGAATATATTAAACCCATTAAATTGCTAAAATATCAATAAATAGCTGTTTCAGCATTCAGTAAGTGTTTCTTAAAATTAAATTATATTGAACATCTTTTCTAACTGGTCAGCAGTCCAGCCAGGATTGTTTTTGTTTTTTTGCAATCAAAATCAGAGATTTTCTGACGTTAATTTAGAAATATTTGTAAGGAATTTTTATGATATTTGCACTAAAGTATGTTGTTAAATGTGACTTTTTTTATTATTATTATTATTAATCGCCATATTGATCACAGATTAAGACTTGACATCAAGTGAGGCTGAGTCATTTAAACCCAAAGTTTTTGGCCAATTTTGAGAAAAAAATTCAGTAAAATCAGAAAAAAATGTGCGAATCTGTTGACTTTGTGTGAATTTTTCAGATTTGTGAAAAACTGGATGGACTTATTGATGTAATTTGGAGGCTGAAGGGCCACATAAAACTCCGTGGTGGGCCAGATTTGGCCCCCGGGCCTTGAGTTTAAGACATGCGCCATAAATGTTTTAAGATAAATAAAGAAAAGCAGTCCAGTTTCTCTCTTTTTTTTTTTTTACATAACAACAAATTTTAGCAAGTCATTCTCAATCTGTGTCAAAATTAAAATGCAGCAAATTAAAAACGATTGCTTGCTTGTGCGTTCAGCTGTACTTTGCTGCTGAATACAGTTTGTTTTGTGAACATGTGATACCTGACAGCTGTGCCTGACTCATTCTCTCCTCTCTCCACAAGGCAAGGAGCGAATCCCTGAAGACGGAGTATTTATTAACACCAGTTCAGACTTCCTGGTCGGCTGTGAATGTACCGACGGCTGCAAAGACAAGTCAGTGGAGATAATCGCCTTTATTTCAATTTGTCTGCTGCAGATAAGACCCTGGAGATTTGTCATGGGATCTTGGTATTTCTTCTTCTTTTTATTACAGATCCAAATGTTCCTGCCACCAGCTGACCCTGCAGGCTTCAGGCTGCACACCTGGGGGGCAGATCAACCAGAGCGCCGGATATTCATACAAACGATTAGAGGAGTGCTTACCTACAGGGTCAGACATTTTCACCTGCATAACTCACTCGTGTCTTTCATTCCCACACAGGCAAATAATAACTAAAAACGACTTTTGTCCTCGTGTTTAATGTGAAATTGTCGTCTTTCTTCCTGCTCTTCTCTCAGCATTTATGAGTGCAACAAAAGGTGTAAATGTTGTGCTCAGATGTGCACCAACCGGCTGGTGCAGCACGGCCTGCAGGTCCGTCTGCAGCTCTTTAAGACCCAGAACAAAGGCTGGGGCATTCGCTGTCTGGACGATATAGCTAAGGGATCATTTGTTTGCATTTATGCTGGTGAGAAACACGATTAGGACTGATGGGAAGACGGACACAATCAGCCTGCCATGCAGAATCCATGTCTTTCCTTCCGTTTTCCCAGGTAAAATCCTGACTGATGATTTCGCTGACAAAGAAGGTCTAGAAATGGGTGACGAGTATTTCGCTAACCTGGACCACATTGAGAGCGTGGAGAACTTCAAGGAAGGCTACGAGAGCGAGGCGCACTGCTCCGACAGCGAGGGCAGCGGCGTGGACGTGTCCAGGATGAAAATCCAGCCGTCCGCTTTGGTCTCCAGCGGCGCTGCGAGGAAAAAAGGCGAGTCCCAGCCCAAACATATGATGTGTCTGCTGCTTTTATTTGCAGCAGGCAGCCATTTTATCATACATGTTTCCTCGTCCCGCAGCTCAGAGCTCCAGCTCTTCGGATGACAGCAACGACGAAGAGGAGAAAGATTCAAAGAGTGAAGATGAAAGCGACAGCTCAGACGACACCTTTGTGAAGGACAACTACTACACCCCCAGCTCTGTGTGGAGGAGTTACACGACTCGCGGTCAGGCCAAGGGCAACAAAGAAGGTACTGCAGATCCAACGCTGATGATCAGACTCAGCAGTAGAGCCTTGAAAAACACAGACCTGGAAAAATGAAGAGCCCACAGCATTGAAAACCTCCTGGTTTTTCCACCAAATACTGATTTCTAAACTCTTCCTGAGTTAAAACAGTAATATTGTTGTTTCTAAATTAATATCAACTTGTTTTCTTTGCATTATTTGAGGTCTGGAAGCTCTGCGTCTTTCATCATTTTGACCATTTCTCATTTTCTGCAAATACTAAAGTTTTCTTGTAACTTCAGAGACATGTTGTCAGTGGTTCATATAATACAATAACAATGTTCGTTTTACTCAAATACATACCTATAAAAAGTAAAATCAGAGAAACTGACCATTTTAAATGGTTTCTTAATTTTTTTCCAGAGATGTATATGTAAATGATTGCAGTATCTTTATTTTCTTTATGGTAACACTATGTGCCCCCCACACATTTGTCTTTTGCAGGCTAAATATAAATTCTGTTTGTTTTTACTTTTTGTTTGCTTTTTTAATAAAAACTTTCATTTTAGAAAAAACCCTATTCTCACTGTTTTAGTCTTATTTAGAGGAAATCAACACATATTACTAAAACCTGATGATCTTACCGTGAACAAATTGCTTTAATATCGCTAGTAGGTAATGTTTAATGTTTTCTCTCGTCTTTTATCAACTCGCCTTCATCTAATGCTTAAGGGTCGTTAATAATATCAATTTGGTAGAACAACTTATTTTATCACGGTGTGATAAACAGTTGTAGGACGCCAACAACATGCTAGCTAATCTTAAAACAGCAAGATGAATGCGGGTAGCCATGCTTTGCCTTATTACTGCCTGATTGTTTGGCTATCTATTTTACTTGGCTTTCAACACCAGTGGGATCTAGTTTTAAATTGTATTTTTTTTGTTTTTAAACTGTTTTTAAATTACTTTTTTATTATGTTGTGATTTTAAATTGTACAGCACTTTGTATCAACTGTGGTTGTTTTAAAGTGCTTTATAAATAAAGTTGGTATGGTATGGTATGGTAAATAAAGTTAATTCTTGCTCTCCTGCTGCAGGGAGTCAGGACAGTAAAGATGGACTGAGTGTCTCAGCCAAAGGTCAGGATGATGAGAAACCGCCCTCCATGCCAGAGGAGACGGGGAAAAGCAAAGTGGCTTCCTGGTTAACAAGCCAGGGCCTGAAGAAGGTCAGTAAAATAAAACAAATAATATTAAACGATAAGACTATTTTACATCCTGATGTGTCCAGTAGCCACATGAAACAATCTCTGATTATATATTTTATTTTGGGTGATTTTTGCTTCTATACTCTGTTCTCTCTCCCCAACAGGAAACTGGAGACAACAAGAGGTGTGCTGAAATTCCCAAACTCTCCCTAAATTTAATAGTTGTTTTTTTCCCCCCATTTTAAGCTTTAATTAATTTAATTGCTCATGGAATATTCTTATTCTGCAGTCAAATAAAGACGGAGCAATCAAAGAAACAGGACGTCATGACTCTATCGGACAGCGATGATGTTCAGACGATTAGCTCCGGATCTGAAGACAACAAAGACAGAGAGAAAGCCACTCCGGGTAAACGCAGTTAAAAACCAAACACCAGATCTTTACTCTACATGTTTCATGACTTTCCCACGCTCTTCTTCGCTGGAGCTTCTGTATCCGGCGTGACCAAGAAGCAGGTAGCGGTGAAATCCACCCGAGGCATCGCCCTGAAGAACAGCCACAGTATGATGGTGAAACCGTCTGGGGGAGGAGTCGGGCCCAGCGTTCAGGGGAGCAAACCCGGCCACCAGGGGCAGCCTGGAGGAGGGGCAGAAAACGCTCCCAAAAACACCCGGCTGTTCTTCGACGGCGAAGAGTCCTGCTACATCATCGACGCCAAGTTGGAGGGAAATCTGGGACGTTATCTCAATGTAAGAAAGTTTTCTCTGCGTCATTTAAAAGCAGCTTTCTGTGATCCAAATTGACATGCTCTTCTATTACCTGCATTGCAGCACAGCTGCAGTCCTAACCTGTTCGTCCAGAACGTGTTTGTCGACACACACGACTTGAGATTCCCCTGGGTGGCGTTCTTCGCCAGCAAGTGAGTTAGAAATGGGTTCATTTCATCATACTGGGGATTTACAGTTTAAACATGGTCTGTAAGCGCTAATGAGGGAGTGTCGGAGGTCCTTAAAGAGACAGAGGCCAATTTCATGGATACGGCTATGAAGCAAAACTAGAGTCCAAAAGTAGCGGCTTTTGGACTATAAGCCGCTACTTTTCCCCCGCGCTTTGAACCATGCTGCCTATAGCTTGGTGCGGCTTTTCTGTGGAATTGTCTTCAACCACCAGGGGGCGCTTTAGCAGGAAGTGAATCATTGGGAGTCAAAATTGGAAATCAAAGAAGAAAGTGCTACTTTTCATTTAGAACAAGCACATGCTAGCATCAGGGACGACGGAGAAATTCCTTCAAACTCATATGATGCAGCTTTTAAGTTGAGGGCTATCGATCTGGCAGTACAGGAGGGAAATAGAGCCGCTGCAGGTAAACTCAGCGTGAATGAAACCACGGTTCAGCGTTGGAGACGGAGAACTGCGTCCGTAATAAATCCAGCAAGTTTATTAGGACGCAGCTGCCCTCTGCTGGGTCCTTATGGAAAACCGAGAGCGGCGAGATATGTTTCCAGTTTTTCTCAAAAAATGTTTAGTTGCGGCTAAGTACGGTAATTTTAATTTATTTTTGACATAGAATTTTAAAAACAACTGCAGGTAAGAAAGTTTTAAGCTTTAAACATTTCCTCTAGAAAAGAATCTGGAAGCAACCAAGTGTTGTAAAACTGCAAAAGTATTCACACCGCTTCAACCTTTCAACATTACAGCCTCATGTTATTAAGCTTCTGACGCAATTGAAGACAGAAACATTTGTTACTGGAGCTCTGGTTAGTCGGGAGCCAAAACATTTTGTAATGGTTTCAGTTACAAGTCTGACTATTATAGATCAGAAATGCCTAATAGTTTGTCTTTCAACTAATTTGCACCTTCGCTCTTCTTCTTATCGTTACATCATCTGATAAAGTTTCCTTCCGTTTCTTCCGCTGATGTTTTTTTTCCCCTGACTGTGTTGCGTTCAGGCGGATTCGGGCCGGCACAGAACTGACCTGGGATTATAACTACGAGGTGGGAAGCGTTGAAGGCAAAGAGCTGCTGTGCTGCTGCGGATCCACAGAGTGCCGTGGGCGGCTGCTGTGATCCACCCGGACGTCATCCCCTTCAACGCCGAACCCCGTTTAGTTTATGTTTTATTAAGTTCTAGGAATTTTGTAGCATCTCGTTCTTTTCGTGTGTGTATTTTTTTTTTTACCAGCACGTGACTCTTAAGTGTCTGATGTTGTCCATTAAATGTTTTCTTTACCTCCGAATAAAAGTTTCTTCAGTGACCGGAGCTCCTGCCTTGTTACTCATTTATTACTGCTTGAATTATACATTATTTGTTGTTTTCTGAAAAATCTCTTACTGACCAAAACAGCTAAATATGTTTTATTTCTGCTCGATGTGACTCAAACTTGCAGAAGTCCAGGTTCTCTCAAAACGATCCGTTTCTTTCAATTTATCCAACCGGGCAGAGAGTTCGTCCAATCAGCTCAACTCAATCAAAAAAAAAAAAAAAAAAAAAAATAAACTTTTCTTTTAAATTAAAAACTGGGCGAAGATTCAGATACCCTTATTTT
>NW_015117718.1:0-14758 GCF_001443285.1 Poecilia latipinna
TTCCACCTCCCAAGAAAAAACAAACAAAAACAGCAGGCTAGACTTCCTTACTATAATTATTGTGAAATAATAGGAAACTAGTTCGAACGAAACAAGTGGTCAAAACCAGTGCACGATTATGAAAAGCATCTCAAGAATTCAAAATGCACTAAAGTCAAAATGACGACGACGAACCAACGGGTCCTGCCACCAATAAACAACCGCTTTCACTCAAAGCAACAGCATGGGCCAAACAAAAACAAAAAAAAAGGTATTTACTCACCAGTGGCAGAACCGTGGAGTTGTGTCACATAGATTCCTATGAAGTCCGCAAACAGCCTGCAGCCCAGTCAGTGCGTTTCTCGCAACAAATTTTCCAGTTCTCCACACTAAACATACATTAAAATATTACAATTAATCTTAAACCGCATATTTCCATTGACCAATACCGAGTTAGTTAGCTTCTCACCGTAAGTTTATGGTGGACGATGTTTATATAGATCCACTTGCCACACTTGGTCATACCATGTATCTGTGTAATTTTTTGTTGTACAGTAACAGTTGCAGTGGTACAAAAACAAGCATGAAAATTGAGGTCTTGTTGTTGCCGTTATGGTCAGCTAATCACAGGTGAACACAATTTAGCCTTAATCAGGCCCTCCACCTGCTTTTGGTATCCTAGGAAACTAGGCTCCTTTCACGTGTAGGTTAGTCGTGTATCAGATCTTATTCAGTACTTCTGATTCATGAAGCCATAAAACTGGAATGAATAAGGCCTAAGTGAGATTTGCTGTGCTTTAGCTGTTGTTCTTGGTTATTTTAGGACTTCCTGGATGAAACATTTATGCTGTCAGAGTAATTTTGATTGGCTAGAAATTCATGAAAAGCTTCACTCCTATTTTATGTGTGGGGAAAAATGGTTCTCACTATTTTTCTAGTGTCCCAAATACTTCAAAGGTGCCTTATATCATTTTCCAGACTGATATATAATAATGCAGTGCAATTTAACACTTTCTCCCAAAACAACAAGGAGGGCAATTATATTTTAAGCAAATGACCAGGGTAGTTTGGCTGGTGTTTTTCTTTAAAGGGATGAAATCTTCATTTGAAAAAAATATTTTTGTATTTACTTATTTTATTTTTGTCTGATTTATGAACATTGATATCATTTTATGCAGAATCCGAAATATTTAGGTTCAACAAAAAGGCTAAAATAGAAATCATCTGTAATAGGGAACTACTTTTTTACAGCATTGTGAAAATCTTATTCAACTACTCAAGGTGTGTATTCTTTGGGTATATTTTAAATATCTGTTTTATTTATTTACTTTTTTAAATCCTCAGTTCCAGAGAATATTCTGTGTTTTCTGTAAATGTGGCACTGCCCAGTTTGATTTGCCTCCCTATTTTGCTACCTTCTCCTTCATTTTTACAATGTTCTTCCTGATGTCTCTCTCTATTTTTTAACTCCCCTCCTTTCTTTAATCTGTCCTGCTCTGCTACTTCGTGATTCAGCATATCATGGAGCCATGGCTGGTTCAGAGTGCTCGCAGACCACCGGTAAGTTTCAAACCAGGGCCTAATAAAAAGTGTCCCCTTTCATTTTCTCTGCCACACTTTGAAGCTCCCTTTTTTTCTCCTGCGAAGGAGGGAGGTCTGAGTGGCTTTGAAAACTCTGGCATGACACTCAGCAGTGCTGTGTGCCGTGCTTCCTCAAGAAAGATATGGCTGGACTGAAAGGGTGCACTGCATCGCTGGTGTTTGTTTATCGTTGGATTTATGTTTCTCCGTGGGTGTTTGTGGATGTAAGGGTGTTAATTAGATATGAGTCGCTTGCTGCAGGGATAAAATGACTTGCTCATATCTAAGCAGAAATGACAGTCATGTATATTTCATCTCGGCAGTAGCAGGAGATTTATCCCATTTTGCTCCCAGCTCTGGTAGTCTTTGACCTATATAGCCTCAACCATGTGTGAGGATCAGCAGTTTTTTTAGCCAAAATGTACAGTTCATTGATTTATATTGCTGTTTCTACAATAATAACAAGGCTGCCCACTCATTAGAATTGATCGATTGTTCATAATGTTTGACAAGGATGTCCTGTGAATGTATGTAGAAAAAAGGCAGAAATATATCAGGAACAAAACTTTGAGGAATCAGGTCATACATAATTGGCACTTTAGAGTTTGGCTTTAATGTGGAAGTCGGATATTTTCATCAACTCAATTTTTATTCCATAATATAGTATCCAAGTCCTTCAAAAACAAGAGTAATCTGTGCAGGTCTCGACTTATTAGAAACAAATAGAATATGTATTCCAGTCGTATTATGTCTCTTCAGTTTATTCAGAGAAAACCTAAATTGCAAATCTGGGATGTGCTTGATTTGCAACTTTGAATGTGCTGAAATGTCAATCTGTATAATAAGGAGACCCTGCATTTCATTTAGCAAGCAATTCCCCCTAATCTTATGGTGTACATCTAAAATAGTTTAATTAGGCCATTATTTGTTTGTAGAATTAGATTTTAAATGCATATTTATAAAGTTTTTGTCACTTTAAATGATTTTAAATTGGATACATCCCTGAAAATACATACAAATGCATATCAAGATTATGCGATTTAATCTAGTTTACAATAGTATGTTCCCAGAAGCTCTCTCTCTACAATCAATACAGTACATTCCCCAAAGTAAGAAATCAGATGGTAATCATTTTGAATGAAGTTTTATCAGCATCCTAGGAGAAGTTCATCTTAGAAAATGTCCTGTAAAGTTGTATGCCCTCTTTTTTTATCTAAATGATACTTGATTATCTCATGAGAATGTTTTTTTTCTTCTGCACAAATCAGCCAATAAATAAAAGAGGAACTGTGGCAAATTTATCTTTGTCATCCTGTCTTCAAGGGTTTGAATGTTGACAAGTGGATATGTGTATTAACGGTGATTTAGCTTAGCAGAATGTAATTATCATAGAAAACATTTTGCTGTCTGTTGGTGACAGATTCACTTCAGACAACCAGGTTTGACAAGCTGCTTGAAACACATGTTGGTCATGCCCAGATTTTATGGATTGATGCCTTGGTAAGCCAGGAAATGACTGATGGCAGAAGGGAGCTGCTCACTTTCAAAATGTGCCACATTTTCAGCTTTACTGTTGTTTTATGTAGTGTTCCCACAGGCTGCTTCATGTGGAGGTCTTTTGTGTTTGTGGTCTTTTGTATGAAGGGTTTATTTTTTTTCTTATGGTTATACCACGCAGCATAAAAATATATTTTTTAATTAGCTAAAACCCCTCTGGTGTTCTTTCATACCCTTCCATTTCTGGTGTTGAAGAAGCTGGGTGTGTTCCCTCCAGATACTAACAAGTTGATATCTTTGCACACATCAGTTTTGACGGCACAATGACAGAATGTACCTACATTTCCCATCATGAGGATCCATTCCTGTAGTTCGATCAGTTCAGAACAAGTTCAAAAGAGCATTCACTCAAAAGATTATCCTTTTGTTTTCCTTCCCATCTCTCTCTTTCTTTTTTATTAAATTTTTTTTGACATCACACTCCTTGACATTCTTTTTCTTCTGCCTCTGCTAGGCTTGCAGCAACAAAAAGAAGCCTGGTTTGACATTTCCTTTCCACCTACCTGGGTAAAGGAGGGGAGTGGCCTCTCCCTGCAGTGTACCTTCACATCAGACCTGCTTCCTTTCCAGCAGGACGTCCTCTGGTTCAGAGATGGTTGTGCAACTGGAGTCGCTTGTGGCACATTTTTGGCAGTTTAAATATGGTACACTTCTGACACTCAACCATGCTGTCATCCTCCAGGCATACAGCTGCAGCAGTCCAGCAATGTGGACATTAAGACGTTTGACAATAAATCCATCATCACTATGATGGCTGTGTACAAGGAGCATGAAGGTGTTTATAGTGCCAGACTGAGGACCAGGGATGGAACTGAGGAACACTTGGCTTTTGTCTACCTTAAAGGTGAGAAATAAGATGAAGGCATTGATTAAAAAAAGTGAGTTGCAAGAGGAATCATACCACCTTGGATCTTTTTGATCTTTTTGCATTTTGTCACATAACCACAAAAAAAAAAAAAACACAAAACAAACATTTTATTGGAATACACTTTTTTTCAGTTTTACTTACATGAATCAGAAATGTGACATGCATTTTAAACATGTTAAACAATGTTTTCTACACAGCAGAGACCAAAATTATAAAACAAACAACATTCTGGTTTGTGATTTTTCTACCCAGTTTTACTTTCAAGGTCTTCTAAGTCTCTCCGACAATGCCAGGGGAACTACCTCAGGCCTCTCAAAAAACTTGGAGCCCAGATTTCTTTTACAGAGTCAAACTCGATGTTTTTCAAACTGACGGGTACTTTGGAGTCACCTTTAGAGCTTGGAGTGTGGAATCATCATTTGCTGTCCCATCCGAGATAAATAGTGTTTGAGCAACCTCGCCTCCTCCAAACACCGGTTGTCGTCACCAAATTCTGGTTTTGCTTTCATTTCCTGTCAGCAAACAGCAGTGATTCATACACTGAAATTGCACCATCAATCAAACTGTTCTGCAGCGGAGAGCTTGTTAACTTCATTCTGTGGAACTATATGGTCTTCATGGACTGCAGTTTTACCTCTGACACGGCATCTGCAGAATGTATATAAACCACTTGGAAAAACGCTCAGCTTTGTGAGGATGCTTGGCTCGTGTTTGTTTTTCATTGTGATGCAAGTGTGTGTCCCTCAGAAGGAGTTTGATATGCTTTGCATCATTCATAAACTTTGTGTGCACAACATATGACTCCAAATACAGATATAACTTTCTGCAAAGCTTCTGTTTTCATCTTGTCTCAGGCCTCGGTTGCAAACATTAAAGAGCAGAGCCTTTATAACAGTTGGAGTAACTAATTAGTAAGTCTTCTAACTACTCTGCAAGTAAACTTCCTGATTAATTCAGTTGTCATATTTGCATTCCAAGCGTGTATAGCATTGCACAAAAAACAAATAATTGGAGGTCTAAGGGATAAAAACAGATGCACGTGATGGCGACTTCTTTTTGTTGTTTGAAAATATATTTCTAGCATGAGAAAGCGGTTTGGAAACGTCAATGTATTTCTTTAATCCCTTCAAAAAAAGGCAGATTTTCTATGTGTTTTTGTAGCTTCTCTCTGTCGTTGTTTAAGTTACATTGTGCATGTTTGATCTAGATTCTTTGGTTATTTTTACAGCTTATGTAAGAGCAAATGCTAACCCCCCAAAAAGTTTAGATTAAGTCTTTTTCTGATAAGCAAACGATCCATAATAATTAAGTGTTGGATTTTTTTTCCCTAACTTTCAGCATTCTTTTTCTGACTCATTACTGTTCTCACTTAGATGGGTCGGCTGCAGTACCAGGAGGTCCTGCATCTCCTTTGGCAGTGGAGGTGTCCGATGTCAACAAGGACTACGTCTTTCTGACCTGGCAGCCGCCCAGTGCTGATGGAGGATCACCTGTGGAGGGCTATTATGTGGAGAGGTGAGAATCAGTCTGACCTAACCTGTACGTCAGATTTGTTCTGCACTTACAATATTTATAAATCGCAGATTAAAATTCAAGTTAAGTCTTGGCAAAAGAGACCCACTTAAAAGTTCAATGCTTCACTCATTTTTTTTGCTGCCCAGTAAGTTCAGACATTTGACTCAGTACTACTTAATTTTATCCCTGCTGGCAGTAATAGTAGTCAAATGTGAGACTAATTATACTGTGTGTCTTTTTTTTATTATCTTCTGAAGTTTCTTCTATTTGCCAAATGTTCCTGATCATTTTTCATTTACAGACTTTTTACAGACTTTTTCAGTGATGCTTGACTCTGATTTCGAATCAGGTAGTAATGAAACGTTTGTCTCTTTTTAGAGAGCCGGCTCTTTTAGCACAACTCTCAAAGTAGAAGTAGCTCTTTTGGCTCCGAAATGACTAAATTTATTATCATCTGTAACCTTATATTTTAACTTAACTTTGGAAATAAGAATGTCGTCTATGTTGATAAATCACTTTACATTTAATGTTTTTATGAGAAGCCCTTTACTTGCCTAATTGCCTGATTTGTGTTATGTTGCAAAAGCAGATATTTTTTTCCTTTTGTGTAATATTTTGACCAAACTTTTAGTTTTTTTAACACAATGTTTTTAACATAACTCTGCAAACAAATAACTGTTGCATTTTTTTATGTAACTATTCACTAACTAAAAATGTAACATTTTGCCTTTGCATTTTTATTTATTACATATATATATTTTACCTGTGATTGTTTCATTATTTTCTGCATCTGTTTTACTTTCCATTCCAACTTGTCTCAGAACTGCTGTCAGAGAAAAACATCTCCACAGGGGTTGTCATATGCACTGGCAAATTCACAGCAGGCTGCTGTCTGTGTGTTTCAGGCAGGAATGACTTTTGTGTGACCAACATAAAAGCCTACTGGTTAGAGAAATGCACTGATAGTTGTCCTCGGAGGTTCAGTATGCAGAAAATAAATTATTCCTTTCTGCTTTACTCCAAGACTGTTTGTACCATTTTTGTCTGGCTTAATAGCTGCATTCAATCATTCAGTACAATTTATATTCATGAAATAAAATCCAGGGTTTAATGTAGTAATAAAGACTGCAGAACACAAGTTGAGCAGATGAACAAGTTAAAAACAGATGAGAGTTGTCTTGAATGATTCAGCTTTAGAATGAAAGAGGCTTGTTGCTCTCCCAAAAATGCTCCTGAAAATATTTTTTTCTCCAAAGCTGCACTGTCCTGCTGGTTCAAAGGACAATTCTGTGCAGTTTTGTCTTCATTTTCACTCTGACATACACCACCATCTTCGGGACCTCATATAAAGAAGTGTGTGCTCTCCTTATTAAGTCTTTAATAATTCACTAAGCACATGTGGACTTTCATTAAGCTGTGTAATCACCTCAAGAACCTCTGAAAGAATTGAAATCCACCAGCATCCTGCAATGAGTCTCTCTAAGAATGATCAGACACTTCTGTTTTGGGAATAAAACCAACCAAACAACATAAAACTAAAAATTAATATCTTTTCTTCTACTTAGAATTGATTTGTTCTCCATTCGGAGTTAAATTTGTATTTAAAACATTAAACCTTTATAGTTGCTATGAAGATTACAGTTATCATGAAGATAGAGAAACAATTTCGATTCCATTGTATGTCTTGCATATGATTCAAATTGACAATAAAGTATACAAAATTGTCTTATTAAATTATTTGTAAAATGAAAAGTGAAAAGACAGCAAATTGAAGACATTCATCCATGTCTAAATCTGCCAGAAAATGTGTTAAGGATGATCAGTTAGGGGTAACTAAAACTGAACTTCACTGTGTTAGCAAAGGATACATGTAGGCAAAACATACTGGCTAAAAGCAAATGGCTTTCAATGTATTTTTCTAGTACCTAAATAACATTTGTGAACAAAGCATGACAAAGACAAACGAATACAGCAGACAGGTAAGAGAGAAGGAGTTCTTAAGAAAAATCCACCATCTCAAAACGAATGGAGGATAATAATAAAACTGCAAACCTACCAAGGCACGGCCATCCTTTTAAACTGACTTTACTGCTGCAGCTTCTCTTATAGATTCGGGCAACTTTGGCTCATTATGTTGTCTTCTTTCAATCTGAAGGTTCTGGTTCAATTTCAAGTGTAAAGTACTTTGAATAGTCAGTATGAAAAATTATATAAAAGTCCAGTCATTTTACAAATGGTTAACATTTGATTTCATTTGTTAATTAGGTAATCAACAACAGTCTGAGTGATCCTTTCACACTTACATTAACATTTTACTGCAGAGGTCCTAAAGGAATTGTCTTCTCAGCTGATTGAAGCAATAGAAATGACAGATTGGATGTGTTTCGTTAGCATTACCAAGTAAGCTATGTCTGTTGAACTAGAAGGTAATTGATTTTATAAAATAGGGACTTCTAGTGGCTGCAGTGCAGAGCCAACTTTTATTGCTTTTCTATCTGAGGCAGCAACATGCAGGTGTTTTGCTGCATGCATTTCTTGGCACAGTGTTGCCTATAGTAGAAGTGACACGCTCAGCATAATCTTTTCTCTAAACAGCACCACATTGGAAAAGCACGCACATAAAATCCAGGAAAGATTAGGGGTTCAGAGTAAATTCATTTTCAGGTGATAAATGTTTTAAGTATCTGGAAAATGTGTCTTTTCAGATTGGTGTGTGCATCATTTCCGTGTTTACTCTTGATTATGATCTCCCATCATTGTAGAAGAGAAAAATCCTCAATGTTTTCGAGTTTCAATATAAGGAGAGGAAAGATGTATTCCAGTTCCTAAGCAACCTCCTTCTTACTCTTTTCTGAATTTGTTTTGTGAAAGTCCTCTGAATTTTTATGAAGTATTTTTTCTTTTTTTACATGACCATGACATATAATCTCAGGTTGATTTCTCCCAATTATAGAGCATGGAGGGTTTACTGATTTGCTTTGTTGTTGTAGGGGTTGGATTATTTTATAGTTTGTTTCTCTATAAATTGTTCACATCTTTTGTTGTGTAAATATATTATTTATTTTTTCTGTACTTGCCTAAATTTCCCTGTGACTGTGATTAATCTCTTCCTCTCTTATTATTATTTTTTTTTTTTTTAGGTGTGACCTCAGTCAGGGAGAGTGGGTGCGCTGCAATGTGGACATTCAGAAAATATGCCACTTTCCCGTGTTTGGCCTGAAGGAGGGGGCTCTATACCAGTTCAGAGTTTGTGCTGTGAACAAAGCCGGGGTGGGACGTCCCTCCAAAGCCACAGAGCCTGTCCTCACTGCAGACCCTCTTGAACACACCAGGACAATGGGTATTACTTATGGGCTGCATGGCATTAGGAAGACATGACGATGCAACATTATATCTGGGTATTGGATTGTCAAATTCAGATTAACCCATATTTTCTTCACAAACCTCTTTGCCAAATTTTATACATGACTCAAGGTAGTCATGATTCAAGTGCCATTCTCCTGGCAGCTCCCAATGCAAGACATTTTCATTGGATTGCTCAACAGCATGTTTTGTCACTCCAGAGAACATGCCTCCAATGGTAGCATCCTTTAAGGCATTGCTCCCCATTGCACTTGATCTGAAGGTGCAATGTAGCTGCTTGGCCAAGAAAACCCATTCCATTAAGCTTTCAGTTAGCTGAAATTGAGCTATTCTGCAACATTTTATCATTTTGCACATCAGGTCTTCCACTTTGTGGCCAACTTGTTGTTGTTTCCATGTTCTAACATTTGGTTATAATACCACTAACAATTGACAATGGGATATCTAATAATGAGAAAATTTAACAAACTGACAAATGGCAAAAAAAAAAAAAACAACTAATATGGCTAGAAATAAGCAAATTTCAGGAAGATTTTTGCTCCAACAGATTTATCTCTGGTTATTTAGATTCAGCATATCTGAATTTAGGTGTTTATCCAACACGAATGAATGGTGGAATTATAATAAAATTATCTTCAACACAGTTTTAGTTCAAGGGTCTGCACACATTTGTTAAGTTAATGTGTATGAAATGGTTTGATTATGGTTATGAAAGGGAAATACGAACTGATTAGTACTTGTGAGGGGCAAGTTGAACCCTAACTTAAGTTCTCTGTTACATTTGTGTTTACATTTCTTGTTAATATTACAATAACCAAGTAAAAAACAAAGAAATGAGAATTTCAAACACAAAGTCTGGTATTTAGGTTTGTGCTTCACATATCCAAATAAAAAGTTTAAAGCCTTTTGTGCCTCTACTATTAAGTCATTCTAATTGCTGGAAAACCACTATACGCTTAGAGTTGAAAGGGATTCTCCCTGAGGCTCCAATTAACCATAAAATGTCCCACAATATGGTCCTTTTGCTTTTGTGTGGAAGCTTCTGTGTGTCTTATCTTTCCCCGCCTATTTATTCAGGCTTTTGCTTTGTGTCTCATCGACATCTGCAGTGTGCTGCAAAGATCATCAGCAAAGCATTCACGACTCTCTCCTGGTGTTTATTCACCTCATTTGCCTCAGTTGCCCTGTTATACCTGCAAAGAAATGATCAGTGCCAGAAAAAACAGATGTAGGTGTGCAGATTTAGATCTCATCCGCAGCCGCCGGGTTATTTCTGTGACAGCATCTTAATGACATCGTTGAGAAAAATGTTTTGTTTCCAAAAAGATGACTTAAAAAGCATTTCTTGGTCTTGCTAAATATTGGATTCAAAGGGGGGGTATTTGAGGGAGAATGAGATGTGTGTGTGTGTGTGTAACGATGAGGACAGATGGGCTGTGGTCAGATGCCGTGGATCATTAAACACGGATGAAGGACAGACAGAAGGTTCACTCGCCTCTGGTCTTCTTTCCATCTTCCCGTCAAGCTGTTGTTCATCTTTTTTGTCTGCACCTCTAACATTTGCAAGAAAATGGTGTCATCATTACCTCTGCGTAACTCCATCGCCCCCCTATGTCTTCTCTCATGTCTTCTCCATCTTCTCTTATCTCAGTGGTCCAAGTGGACAGAGGAAGGACCATTACCATTACAAAAGACGAACTGGAAGGTGAGGATGTCGTGTTTTTACTTTAGTTCTGATTCTGTCTCAAAAGGAGCGTATCTAACACATGATTTACTTTTCACCGGAACACACACCGCCACCCCCACATCTGTAGGTTGCCGCAGGCTCATGGCTTTAATGCATCTCCATATTATGTTTAACAATGAGCTGCAGTAATTGTGCAGCCGCAGCAATGAGCATTTTCTCCATTTGCAGCTGTGAAAGGAGCAAAAAGTCCCCAGTGGTCTTCCAATAAATGCACATAATGGCTCGAGGTAGAGCGAATGTCTATGAAAGGGGGCCCGATAACCTTGACTGTGTACCACACATAGAGAGAATGGTGAAAGGATGGAAGAAGATGAAGCCACCAGAAAATAACTGCAGCCTGGAGGATACAATCATACTTTTGGATTCTGCTCTATGATGGAGGCTTACAGTGGAATGCATTTACCCAGGTGGTGAGGCTTTTAATGTAATGACTAGAACATAATTGGGAGATTAAGCTTCGTCGAGATCAGCTTAAAGAGCTCAAATTTTCCTTTTGGTTGTGTTTATTTGTCTATTTTGGGGCATATTTTGCTGACTGGTTTGTTATTTTTCTATTATTTTCGCTAAATAGTAGAAATGCAGCACTTGCTATAACGATTGCCATGGCTGATTTTTAACATCTTATTTTTGCAAGGTTTGACTGCTTGTTCTGATTTCTTTTCAAAATATAAGAAGATATAAGAATGGTATGTGAGATGCTCTTTCAAATTGGAATGCATCACACTGTCTAGTAGACAATCTTATTTCTTTTTTATTGTACGTTTTGTGTCAGAAAAACCTCTTGCATCTCTACAGTAATTGTATGTATGAAACAAAACGTCCTGAGTCATTCTCATTACACACTGTACTCAGAAGAAGTTGCTTTCCTTTTTACCTGATCAGCTTTCTTCAAATCTTTGCTCTCCTTGTGCAGAGGAGAGCTTTCTCTGTACTTTCTCCAGCTCTGCAAACTCTTCAGGGAAAACAAACATGGAAACTTGCATAGTTTCAGATGGAACAACATCATTGCCCAGACTTTCACGGTCCTTCACCGCCTTGTAGAGTCCTTGAGCATTTGCTGACTCAACCTATCCAATGCTATTTGGTACACTTGACATATAAGGAATAGAGGTTAAACTGAAGCAGAGAAGGTTTGAGTGTCTCTCCCATTGTGAGGCCGTATCAGCTCCAGCAGACGCAACTTGAAGAGTTTTACAATGAGAGGAGAAAAGCTGTAACTCAGCCAACTCTTTTCATACTGACCTTGTTTTTCTCTTGTTTTCATCCTCCTCCTCCTCACTTTGCTCCGCAGGTCAGGTCAAAGCTCCTTTTCCTCCCACAGACGTCCGCGCCTGCGAGCTGAGCGACACCTACGTGGTGCTGAGCTGGACCGAGCCTGAACCCCGAGGCAGGGAGCCGCTGACCTTCTACGTGGAGCGGGTCGGTCCTTACGCCAACGCACACCTCCCCAGACACACACTTACGCACACAAAAAAAAAAACAAAAAAAAAACAGGGATTCATATTTTATCAGCTCTGAAAGCAGATTAGCTGCAGAGTAATTTCATTTCATATTGTAATCATTAGCTCCAGGTCATATGAATGTTTCCCAGTTTTTAAGCAATCAGGAGTTAGACTTTTAAAAGTCTTCTGCACAACACGTTTGTTCACCCTGTTTATTTTTTCCGAGTGTAAAGCTTTTGGTCGACAACGAAAGTTTCAAGAAGAAAAGGGTCTCAAGAGTTGAACATTTAAATTTCTTCCGTTTTGGATTGTTATGCATTTCAAAGCAGAGGTGCTTTCAAAGTTTTCTCTTGTAATGTGTTTGAATGACACAGCAGGGAGATAGAAAGATGATGTTTTGCTGTTTCCACAATTTACAGAGCTTGTATGAGCCACGTCAGGAGCCGTTTTCTCTGTGTTTCTCCCCAGTAGCTGAGGTATTTAATGCAGGGTTCACACCGGATGCATCATCAGTCCTTCATTTTTTCATCATCGAAAGACACAGACACTTCCTGTGACTTTATAGCAAATTAGAGCAACCAAATACCTTAACATCCATACTTTTAGACTACGTTTATATGGGGAGAACATGCCAACTCAAAGACTCCTGGGTCAGAATTTGAACCCAGAACCTAATTGCCGCAGGGCCACATATTTTTGTGGTTGTTAAGAATTTGTGAATTCCAGTACCATTGAACGTCAGGGTCAAACACTACATCAACTGGAAAACATCAAGCAGGGTTTGATTTCTGTCACGCGAACATAAGATTTTTCCACTGATTTTAGAGAAGGGTATGAATAATTTTTGATATTCCTTTTTTTTAAATGAAAATACATATAAAACAGCAAAGTTACATTGTTCAAAACAGATACTCCCATCGTTGGACAGATGGCTGTATCACTTCCTGTCAGAAACAAATTTCTTGGTTGAACAACAATTTAAATCTAAACCTTTCAGCTATAGAAATATTTTCAGACATATCTCTCATAAATTGTATGTAAAAAGATGTTTCATATTCATCAACAGGTCCACTTTCCAGATTAATTTAAAGTGTATCTTTCTTTATGAACGCTGTCATTGGACATTCTGCTCAACATGGTATTTGTTGCAGATATTTTATTGTAGAGTGTGAGAACATCGGAGATGCCCTGTATGCAATTTGCACAAACATTTAGTTTAGTAAAATTTATGTGGGATATTTAAATTCATACAACTAAGGATAGAGCACCAAAAAATAATTTAAAGCTCTACAGAAGAGGCACAAAAAGCCACAGAGGACATCAGGAAATGTATGTTAGGTTTGCCTCAGATGGGTGCGTAATTGTGTTTCTCCCAGAGAAAAGAATAAGACCCGGAAAAGAATAAGCAGAATAAGCAAGAATAAGCAGGTATGAAAAATCAATGGATGGAGCCAGCTCCCTCTTTTTACAATATTTTCTCAACTATAAATTTAAGGTTCAAAGTGATGACAGAAGCAGATCAAAAATGTGAGGCTGACCTGCTCTTTGCAACAATAGAGAGCCTTGGCTCCTCGATATCAACTCCGGGACTGAACAGCTCCTGACTTCAATAATCAGAAAACTGCCACAGGAAATAGATTTTTATTGAGGCTTTATAAGTTACTGAGGTAATAAAACTGTCAAATCTCTCAAAGGCACCTGAAATTACTAAAGTCTGCAGCCTCACTTCTGCTTATATAATGAAGTGAACATTCAAATATCCTTTTTGCCCTCAAGCAAGCACTTTATAATCACTCTTCTCTTTTACCATACCTGCTCTTTTGTTGGGATTTCTACCGACAAAACAATGACTTAGGAGAGGAAATGTGAAACCCACAGAGTAGGAACATAGAAATGCAAATAAGGAATATAAAAAGGGACCTGTTTGGTATAGTTTTAGTTTCTTGAGAGACTCTTTCAGTGACGGGTAAATAGAACTAGACACACAAAGACATACGTCTTCATTTCCATGTGTTTTCATTTAAGGGTCTGATTGGCTGAAATACCTAAGCTATTTTTTTTTAATTTACACTTTTCCTTTTTTTATATATATTTACATTAAATTTATTTGCTTGAATCAGTCCTTGGCAGGGAAAAACAGCTGGGAACTGGCCAGTCTGGACACGGTGGTGAACTCTCCCAGGTACCCAGTGTTTGATCTGGTCAAAGACAAACAGTATTGCTTCAGAGTTCGCTCCATCAACAAGTATGGTGTTAGCGACCCCTCCGACCCGAGCCCACCAATTTCCCTTGGAAAGCCACAAGGTAGGAGAAGATGAGTACTGGTGCCCATTTATTACTTTGTCTGCTCAAAGGTCAGTTACATAATTAAGACTAAATTCCTGAGTCAGCATTTACCTCCTATACAATGCTGCACCTGCAATAATTGTGCCAAGACACCACTGGCTTTATTCTGGAATCACAATACATGTGTAAAAAAGACAAAACAGGTAGTATCTTATTAAAAAACAAAATGAGAAGATGTGGGAAAATATTTTTTATTAACTCATTCCACAATGAGTTTATCCATGTCAAATCCCTGTTACGTCAATTATCAAGTTGTCTATAATATTGGAAGATTTTACATCCTTAAAGATGAAGCTTCTGGATGATTTAATTTCTAGGAAAGATTAGATAAAAATGCATCAGAGAAAACAAAAAAAAAAA
>NW_015117719.1:0-853 GCF_001443285.1 Poecilia latipinna
AGCTGTCGATTTACCTAGGGGGCGCAGTGGAGTCAAATTGCAATTAAACTCTATTGGGCTCCTTAGAGGTTCACAAGTGTCACTCATAAAAAGTCTGGTGTAAATCGGATGATGTGTTTGTGAATAAGAGACGATCGTATGCATATGGCGAGGGACAGCCATTTTGCCACGCCCCCACGGGTCAGTAGGCATTGACAGAGTTCATCTTCATGTCATTTTATGTCAGTCTGCAAAGGATGAAACCCATATGAATTAGAGAGTAAAAGTAAGACATACAGTAGAAAAAACAGGTGACTTCCTGTCGGAAGTGGGCGGGGCTAAGGTGATGTCATCAATCGACCACCTAACTGTGATGAGGGCTGGTCTGTAATGAGACATAGAAAGTCTGATGCAGCTCTGACCTTGTATGTGCATGTTATCTCACTTTAATGATTTATGGCGAATAGTCAAAGTTTGGGACTTAGCCACGCCCACATGCTTTGACATACAAAAATTCCTGTGATAACTTTGGACCTTTAATGTCTCAACTCTCTGCTGACTGAGTTTGAAGTCTGTATCTCGAAAGCTGTAGGAGGAGATAGATCAGATGCGACGTCTATGAAAAAGAGGAAATGGCGGATTTTGATCCAAAATGGCCGACTTCCTGTTGGGTTTGCACCATGGCTCCAAGAGACTTTTTTGTAGGTCCTGACATTATACACATGTGTACCAATTTTCATACATCTAGGTTAAAGCATGGCTTGGGGCTGATCATTTGAATATTTCTAGGGTGCGCTGTAGAGAAATTAGGCCACGCCCATCAACGACTGTTATGGATTCCTGTTCAGGGATTAATAAGGATGCATCCTAGTGA
>NW_015117719.1:4640-7776 GCF_001443285.1 Poecilia latipinna
GCACGGGAAAAATAATAAACAGCACGATTACAATAGGCCTTCGCAGCGCTTAGCTGCTCGGGCCTAATTAAAATTTTAAAACAAAGGCTGACTTTGTAACTGTCTTTATATGACTCTGGATGTTCAGAGATAAATGAGGATTACTTTGTGTTGCTTCTAAAACTTTAAGATTCTGTCTGTGAAAATTTCATCCTGAAGGACAAATCGGGCGTCTGGCTGCATCAGCTGCCTGTGATTGTGAGCCAAATTGGCTTTGTTCTAGAACTGAGGTCAGGAAACGCACAAAATTACTCAGAGGGCCACAAACTAGAGGCTTTTAGACAGAGTGAGACACAGTTTTATGCTGCTTTCTCATTATGCCACTGATTTTCCTTTTCATCAGTCATCAAATCATCACCTTATTAGCATTTAAGCTGGTGCTGGAGTGATCACATTCTGATAATTTTGGGGAAAATAGTATTTTATGGTTAAGCTCAAAATGTAATTTTTGACCTTAGTTGTGAATATGAGCAATGTTTTGTTGGAGAAAACTTTTTTCTTTTGATGATTTCGTCAAGAAATAAATGGTGGCTTAGTAACAATGAGGGAACAAATGACAGCTGTGTATTTGGACACATCCCTTTCCTCACAACTCATTCAGTCCGTCAGACATTTATTTTTACTGCGGCAGTTTTAAATCCGTGATGATCTCAGCTCTGTGTCTCTTTGTGTGTTATGCCCAGTGTAGTTTGTAGTGAAGAAAAAGACATGAGCCTCGCTGGAAGGCCTGAGAGGCCAGAACCGCGACACTTAACCCCGACTTGCACACACAGAGTCCTTGCCACATTTATTCACTGTAAGAAAAAAAAATCCAACATATGGATACCATAAATTCAAACAGGCCTATAAATTCCTGTGCCACTCATTTGAATTTTTAGGTTGAGTCATTGTGACTCCTTTGGGTTTGACACTCGTTTTAATAAGAAGCTAAAACCGTAATTCCTGCCCAAAGACGATAGCCGCTCGTTTATATCAGTCATGACATTGACGAGCTCTACAAAAATATTTGTACCCTTTAAACTCTTCCACATTTTGTCACCTTACGGCCACAAACTTCTGTCTGTTTTATTGGGATTTCATGTGATAGAAAATAAGCAGCAAAGTAAAATGTAGCACACAACTGTAAAATGAAAGGAAAATGACACATGGAGTTAAAAAGATGCTCAGATATAAAATTCAGAAAGTTCCAGCCTGCATTTATATTTCGCCTCCTCTACTCGATCAGTTCAACCAGGTTTGGTTGAACTGAAAGGTTTGGAACAATGATCAAACCTTTCTGGACTCAGATTTTGAGTAATCTTAATGATTTATTGTAAATAAAATAATTCTCGATAAATTTATGGGGGGTTATTCCTGCATGTGGGTTAAGGTCAGAAGTTAGGGAAACTTAACTGCACATCAACCTGAACAGACCCTTACTATGGAGCATGGAAACCAATTTATGTTTCTCCTGATAGGTACTCACCAGCTAATCAAACACCGCTTGTCAATAATCACTAAATACACATCAAGCCTGAAAACATAACACTGTAATGGACTGAAAGTTTTGTTTGTGTGGGAAATGTTTGCATGTTTTTTTTTTTTCGGCGCTGGTGTTCCTGATCCACTTGAATGTGATCTCCGTGCTGTCGGCTAGAAGAGCTGTGGTTAGCCGGTTTCCTTAACTGAATTTCAAACTGGCGACACCCATAAAAATTGTTTGCTATAGCTCTCACTAACTTCATTTTAAACCTTACTTTCTATAACCAAACACCACTTTTAATTTGTTCAGTGTAGAGTTGCGGGTACTAGATGCAACATTGATTTTAGAAGCTATTTTACTTGCTTGTCTGGTAAAATAAATATGTCTCCACTTCAGTTTACTACTGTTGATGCGAGGAGTTGCCAAATTGAAACACGTAGTGGACCATAAAAGTCGCAACTGGGGATAGTTGCTCCCAGTTTCTCAGTGGGAAATCCGACTTCGGAGGGTGTTCCAGTTGATTCCATTTCAACAGGGAAGTTGGAATTTCCTAGTTCTGAGTACAACTGGAATGCTGCCAAAGGGAAAGACTTGACAATAATGTAAGAAAATAAATTCAAATGTAAAGAGAACTGAACACAAGATTAAACTAGGAAGATTTCATTTTTATAACACCACCATGTGAACAATTATCTATACAGAGAGGTGAATAGAATAGGGCAAGACCGTTCAAATATAAATAGCAGTAGTTATGAAAACTCAAACATCCAAGGATTGTGACAAAGGGTATGAATATTTCTGCAGGTCCAACACTTGATCAGAGGCAAGAGAAAAGCTAATTTTTCCAGTGATTTGTAGAAAAAGTACCTTAAAGTTGTCCAAAAATACACTTTGAATGTGAATACTTTCAGATCAGATCAGATAAACTTTGTCCCCAAGGGGTAATTTGCAGACTGGAAAGATAATTGCTCGGAGGCTTTTCTTTCTACATGTCAAGTCCAACCATTTGCAGCCTATTACACTAACTCGTGCAGCTGCATGTGCTTTGTAACAGTATTTATCATTTTTAAATTTACATCTTTGATGGTTGATGGTCCTACTCTGTAGGACTGCATAAAAAACTGCATAAAAAAATATATAAAAAACATCTGATGTTCCAGGAATCCTCCCAGCTAAACAGAACCAAGCAGCATTTATTCAGAAACATTTTCAGGCACAGCTTCCTAAATGATGCGGTCTTTCAGTGAGTTCTAATAAAACAAAATGACAAAACAATGTGTGTTGCTTCGAGTTGGTTAGGAAGTGAATGAGTGAGTGCTGGGAAGCTAGGGAGTATTATATGTCATCAAACACCAACATTCTTTAAGTAGGTCAAGTAGAGCCTTTTCCATAAACTTACTGATGTAATGCTGACCGGCAAACCAGCAGCTGCTTTAGTCAGGGGAGCTAGACCCCAGGTTCCCTTTCCTTTTGTTTCGTTTCCTTTCCTTTCCTTTCCTTTCCTTTCCTTTCCTTTCCTTTCCTTTTGGTCTTCATTATTGTGGTAGATCAGAATGAGTTTCTGCTATACCAGTGTTTCTCAACCCTGGTCCTCACCGCCCCCCTGTCCTGCATGTTTTAGGTATTTCCCTTCTG
>NW_015117719.1:12642-14730 GCF_001443285.1 Poecilia latipinna
CAGAAGGGAAATACCTAAAACATGCAGGACAGGGGGGCGGTGAGGACCAGGGTTGAGAAACACAGTGCTATACAAAACTCTCTAGGATGATTGCATTTTTATTTACAATTTGAGATAGCACATTAATATTTATCAGGATATATCTGAGTGTTCTTTTTGATAAATATTTTTTTTTACATTTTAATTATTAGTATAATTTTTTTTGATGGACCAATATAAAGTTGTACCTAAGTTTAACG
Source organism: Poecilia latipinna (assembly GCF_001443285.1). Taxonomy (NCBI): domain Eukaryota; kingdom Metazoa; phylum Chordata; class Actinopteri; order Cyprinodontiformes; family Poeciliidae; genus Poecilia; species Poecilia latipinna. The sequence continues at coordinate 12,882 of NW_015117719.1, forward strand.
TGAAGGAAAGATTGATTATATTTTTTCCTAAATAAAAATATGAAAAATATTATGATTTGTATTCAGCCCCTCGAGTCAATACATTTTCAAGGTGATATACATCCAAGCTCATTCTGATTGGATGACCTTCACCTGTGAAGGTCAATTTGCCACACATTCTCAACTGGATGTGGATTTGGACTTTGACTGACCCATTTCAAAGCAAAAATACTTTGATCTTAACCTTTCAGCATGTATTTTTATCGTCCTTGGTGAATCTCTGGTCCTTTGCAGCCTCTAACAGATATTCTTCCAATAGGATTACCCTGCATGATAACACCACCTGTATGCAGAGAGGTTAATAGAGTATCAGTGTGTTGCACATCAGTATGTTTTGATGTGCAGTGTTAGTATCCTCTTTGGAACTTTGCATTTAGAACAGTTTCTCAACCTTTTTTGGGCCAGCGCCCCCCTATCCATTACCACTCAGATAGCACACGACGTTACATCAACGTTGAATTATAGCTAGAATTGTTGATTTTTGGTTGAAGTCGACAAAGGACGGTGGATCAACCATCAATCAAACCGTTGAAACTGTGACATTGAATCAACGTTGTTTGGTGGTTGAAATCTGATGTCTGAAATGCCGAAGTCTGATTAATGGTTGATTTTTGGTTGAAGACGACAAATGACGGTCAACCATCAAACAACCATCCACCTCTAGCCAATTAACTAACGTTGAAACTGTGTCATTGAATCAATGTTGTTTTGTGGTTGAAATCTAATGAATGAAATGCCGAGGTCTGATCAACGTCTGATCAATGTTGAATCAATGTCAGCTGTTTTGCCGCACCCCTTCCCTCCTCCCCTCCTCCTCCTCGCTCTCGGTCAGAGCATTTTATTACTGAGCGGGGGTTATCACATTTAAATTAACCACTGTAAAGGATAGTCGGTGGTGATTCCTTTCTGTACATTTTCTTACTTGTTCATAACAATTCTCACTGACTGGTGTGATATATTGACACAAAAATATCTACAAGGTACTAAAAGGAGTGGAGCGGTCCACCCCAACCATTTACATGAGTGGGATGGCCCAACCACAAAGCTGCTTCGCTGTTGGCTTGTTGGCAAAAGATGTTAATTCAATGTTGAATTATCACAAAGGTTGCATGTATGGTTGAGGTCGACAACTGACAGTGGATCAACTATAAAACAACCATCCAACTCTAGCCAATTAACTAACGTTGAAACTGTGTCATTGAATCAATGTTGTTTTGTGGTTGACATCAAATAAATGAAATGCCAACGTCGAATCCAGTGTGTTTCGGCACTGGTCTTCTTCTTCTTTTTGTTTTAATGGCGGTTGGCAAGCAACTTAATGGTGTGCATTACTGCCACCTACTGGTATGGAGTGTGGATCAGGACGCAACTTNAAAAAAAAAAACTTATATCCTTTCAATCAGTTTAGTTTTCTTAAGATAGTTTATTAAATAACGTAAATATTCAGAACAATTCCCCAGAACATCTTGTGTTTTAACTGTAACTTATTCTTTAGCCGTCGACTTTCTAACTTCCTTCTCTCCTCAGAGAACTGAGGACAGAACAACTAAACATGTTTTACTGTCTCTTCTTGAAAAAACTCGCAATTACCTGTTGGATGTTTCCCCATTTTAAATAGTGTACTGTTTAAACCTGTATGACCAAAACGTAACCTGGATATAATGTTTTCTTCTTTTCTACTTCTTCCTGTTCCCCTCATTACACCAACTTTCCTTTGGATACTATAAAGCCATCTACCAGTTCTCTCTACTTCCCACTGTGTCTGCCATCTTTCCTTAACCCTTTGTTTAATAATAGATTTTATTTCCTC
>NW_015117720.1:0-14728 GCF_001443285.1 Poecilia latipinna
GATTCTCTTGGCTGCATCCTTAAAAGATGCTTTATTTATTTTTTTTATTTTTTTTGCCCAGCCTGTCAGATTATGTGGACAGGTAAGTCTTGATTTGCAGTTCTGTGAGACCATTTCAGTTTTCAAAATGATAGAGTGAAAAGTGCTCCGTAGAGGTTCAAGTATTAGGATTTTGTTTTCGAACCCAACTCTGCTTTTTACGCCTCCGCAGCTGAATCCCTGAGGCATTTGGTTGCACTTGATTGTATGTAGGGGAACCGGATAGAAGGCGGCTGAATTCATATTCACATCACGCTTTTCCCTCCCCTTCGCAATTTCATTGGTCAACCAAATTAAATATCGATACTGTACATTAAGATTTGTGGTTTTCATTTGATAAAATGCAAAAAATATTCAAGGAGGATGAAAACGTCTTTAAAGCACCGTTCATCCAAAGCAGGAGAAAATAATTAATGAATTAATTTCATGTTTTTTTTTTCCCCTCCTATTTACTTGACCAGCTAATATTTTTACCACTCAACATAAAAGTTTACCAAAATAAAAATGGGTAAAATCTGCAACAATTATAGGTCACTAGTATGTAGCCTGGCATGTGAAGTGTTACGTAGGAGCTGTGTTAAAGTGTTTTCTCAGGTTTGAAGCTGCTTCCCAGCTCCAACCTCTGTGGTTTAGCACCATTATGGTTTCTTAATCATTAAACTTTAAGGTGGAAAAAAAAAACATCCCACAAGCAAAATCTTCTCTCTAATCCCTCTCTTCGTCTCATTTACCTCCTTAACAACCAGGAACAATGCTGACCTCAGCTGGACCTGACGAGTTACTGCTGTTGTTTACACTCCCTTATGAAAAGCAGCAGGCAGCATAGAAGATTGACTAATGTGGCCGTTCTCCCACAGACAAGAAGACTAACCGGGTGAGCAGTCAGAGAGAAGGAGACAAGCAGAGAGACAGGAACAGGGAGTGGTGAGACAGCGGAGGCAGCAGACACATGGAGAACAGGTTCCTAATAGGTAGGAGACTACAGCGTAGCGGCAACAGGGAGGTGAGACAGACAAATGGTCAACAGGAAGTGAGACAGATGAGCAATATATGTGCTTAAATGTCCCACACTTAATTAATTAGGGAATGGAAACACCACAGGGCTTTTGGCTGCTTGAATCATATAAGATAATCACAACAGCACACCCACACCGCAAGAACAAACAGACCCAGACATGTGCAAAAACAAAGTGTGTGTAAGGACATGAAGGAAGAAGGACTCTATTTCCCCTCTTTGTAAAGTCTTATACAGAGGGCAGGTGAAGAAAACAGCGACAAAAAAAAAGAAAAAAAGAAAAAAAAGTTGTGTGTGGCAAAAAGGACGGCGGTGGGCGGGGGTGGGTGTTAAATGGCAAGAGTGGGAAAGGGATGAATGAAGAGAAGAGAGGAGGCAAAGAGCGGCTCAAAGCAGAGACGGAGTGAGGATCAGTTGGGAGAAAATGAAACCATTTGAGGTAAAGATAGATGGTCGCAAGGAAGGAGAGAAATGGAGTGTGAGATGGAAGAAAAGAGATGGATGCAGAGGGAGAGAGCGTGGGAGGAAGAAGAGGAGGAGGAGGAGAAGGAGGAGGAGGACGCTAGATTAGATGAAGGAAGGAGATGTGGGGAAAGAGTGTAGTGAAGTGTAGTGGAGAGGAGAGAGGAGTGGAATGAGAGATGAGAAACGGGAAGCTGTGACCTCACATTCTCAGCTGCAATAACGCTTTGAAGATCATCTCAAGGTTGCTAGATAAGAGGGGACCCATTCAGACCAAAGGGGAGGCGGGGAGGGGGCAGTGCAGCAAAGGTGGGGTGGTTGTTGGGGGGAGGGAGAGAGGTTGATAGCGAGTGGACAAGCAGAGAAATAAAAAGCAGGAGAGAAGCAGGTGAATAGGAGTGATGAAGACCATGAAGAAAGTGACTCAAGATGCCACTAGGTATTCATTAAGCATGTTTGCGTGTGCGTGTGCGGGTGCGTGTGTGTGTGTGCGTGTGCGCATGAGTGTGTGTGTGTGCAAATCCATGCAGCGTATGCATCACTTGTTGGGAGATATGTAAGACTGAGTGGGTTTATTTACCAAAGTGTGTCTGTGTGTTTATTTTAGCATTTCTCACTTTTCACAACAAATACTGACCTTGTAAGGATCCACTACACCTCATGGGGCCCAAACCCCGGGGCCCCATAAGGAGCAGTGCTGTTTTAGGGTTGGGGGTGACATTTAGGACTAAAGTGTGAATTGAGTTTAGGTTAGCTTCAGGGCTAAGGTCAGGGTTAGGGTACAGAAATTAATAAATAAAATGAATAAAGTCAATGTAAAGTCCTTGTAAAGATAGAAAGTGCGTGTCTTTGTGTGTGTATGTATATCTAAGTGCGCAGTTTGGCAGAAGTGATAAAATGCTGGGAGCCTGCCAGCCAATAAACAACCAGGCCGGCTGTGTTCCATTCCTTAATGAGTTACCCTTATCAGTTACCCCACGCTCCTCTCCTCCTTACATGCATCCTTTATTTATTCTCTATTATCTTCTTCACTCTTTCTCCTGCATATGTCCGATTATCCTTCGTCTTGCATCCTGCACTTCTTACTCTTTTGATATGTTCTGGTTCAGCCGCTGCTTTTTTCTTTTTTTTTTATCTTGCTGCTTTGCCCGTGCCTATTCACTTCCTTTAAATACTAAAAGAAATCACAAGTAAATGATTTTATCATATTACAAATTGTGAAATGTGACACAAGTAAATATACTTAATTTAGACATGAAATTTGATATGTAATCGTCTTGCGTTTAGACTGCTTTTGATCATATTCCATATTATAACAGTGTTTGGATATGTTTGACAGCTGCTTAACTGCCCTAAACAGGACAGCTCTGCAGGGACAGCCGAGACTGTAATTACTTTTGGATGTACTGCCATGATATTTTGCTCAGAAAATCATGTTCGCTTGAGAAAGGTTAATGAGTCTGGTGATCTTTTGTCTCAAGACCAAATTGTTGCAAAATTAACATCTGCTTCAGCTGTAATTTCCCTAAGTAATTGTAAGCCAGTTAACACACTGATTCCATTATTTAACTCAAAACATCACTGGGTGTAACTGCACACAGAGAACTGTTCTCAAGTCTTCTTTTTTTATTATTTATTTTTCTCTCAACGTGGACCATGTTTAGTTTAAATTTGGATAAACCCAATTTATACATACTTGGTTTTATTAATGCATAATTTATATAGAGATTAGCGAGTTAAATATTTGGATCTATGTGAGTGTCGAAGACTATTTCCTGCACCACAACTACACACCTGGAATTTAAAACCAATCTGCAGCAAACAGAGCACAGAACAGGAGTTTCTGTCTGGTGATAAAACTGACTGTTGGTTGGGGTCAAACATACAGGGGGACGGGGAGTTTCCCATTTTATCCCTTCCCACTCTTTGTTAAACTGCTGTCATATTTTCTCATCATGCCTTGCTAACGTAATAAAAAACATAATATGGACAGATTTTGCAAACAGCAAGTCCTGTCACATTTTTTGATATATGTGTGCTGCTGTTTGGAATAGTATGTGTATACTGAGGTCAAAGGTGAGGACTTTAGGGTTTTATGAATGTACTACTTTAAACCCTTCCATAATTTTGAGTAGTGCTAATAACTCAAAGGCAAGACTGCATCTGCGAGTTGTTGCAGGAGGACAATGGTCTATTAAAAAAAAAAAAAAAAAAAAAACATTTTTCCCCAAAGCAAAGGTTTATGTGCTTTGGGGGGAAAAAATGAATTATTTTCCCACAAAACAAACATCACCACAATTGTCAGGAACATTTTTGATGTAGATGATTGTGGCGAGCCAAACCAGAGTTGCAAACGACATTGTTTCAAAAGTGGTGAAATAGTGGTGGTGATTATCACACGGGGTTATTTTTGTCTTTTAATCTTCCAACTGAAAATATTTCTAAAAAAGCATATTTTTTGTTCATAACCTTCTCAGTTAAATCTGTCAAAAATACATTTGGAATAAGGAAATATTTGAAAGTGCATAAAATATTCACATCTAACACACTTTTCTTATAGACCCATAACACAAAAAGAGTCTATTTAGATGTTGAAATTTAAACTTTCAATATTAGAAACTTTTTTTCCCCTCTCTCTACTACAAGTCCGAGCAGATATATCACTTTCTATTAACATAAAATGTTCATTTATTGAGGGAGGAGTGAAATCCAAGACAACCTGCTTTTATGTCAAGAAAGGACCACCCGACTCACCCACCCACCAACAATACCATTTGGCTCATGGACCACAATTTAGCTCTGATTGATCAATCTCAGTAGCAAAGCTCAGGCTTGTTAACTTGATAACCAGCCTGACAACATGGAGTAAATAGAAATCTCAAAAAGTAACACATTATTAAAACGAATTAAACAACATATGGGGGGAAAAAAGGCAAAGCCCTTGACATCTATTAGTCTGGAAAGGCTTAAAAAGTCACTTGGAACAACAACAAACCACCGTGAGGTCTGTTATCTACAAATGGAGAAAACACATAAGAAACATCTAAACAGACAAACTAACAAAAGTGCTTCTGTTTCTAATTGACCTTTGACTTGCCTGCTGCGGAGGTAATAGTTGCCAAGATATACAAAGCAAGAGTGTGTTCAGTTCTGAACCATTCCTAACAGGCCTTGACATTAAGCAAAGGAACACCTGGTCATGGATTCAACTCATGCATTCTGACATGCTGCCTTCCACAAATCAAATTAAGTGGAGTTAATAGGATTAGAGGAGGGACACAATGTAGGAGACATCAATCTGGTCTGGAAGTCAGCCATGAGTTTAGTTTGTTGACATCTAACAAGGTCTGCTTGGCCAGCTGACAGTTGGTGATGGTTCATTATGATTTACATTTGTGTCTACTAATTGCCTCTGTAGTAGTGACTTCAGTCAGACGCAGTTCAATCCTATCCAATCTCAGGTAGAGCTTTACATTATTTTTGACTTTAATCATCATCACATTTTCAGTGTCTGCACAGTATTGCAAAGAAGTGCAATATGAGTCTATTTAAATATATGTGAAGAGCTGTGCTTTCAAGCTAGTTTGCTCCACATATTTGACCAGTCGCGTTCATTCTGACCATCTTTCTACAATGTTTACAGTAATAAAGAAAACAGTGAAGCACCTGTACTAATAGTGAACTGTGTTGAAGCAGCATGATGATGCTGACCTGCAGGGACTTTATTTGGAAATAAATATCTGTCTAAGAAACACAAATAGGACAGACTGCTGTGCCCTAGATATCATTAATTAGCAAGTGTAAAGCCTATGGACAGCAGGTGTTACATTAATGCACAGTTAAGCTAATACATGAGCTATGCTTATATGCGTAGTATTGATTTTCTTAACTTTAAAGAAGTATCAGACTGTGATATTTCCTCAGTGGGGCGTCCTTAGAAATGTAAAGCTAAATGTAAACATTAGTGGGTATTTGATATAAATAGTTGTGTAATAAACATACCACAGTCAGTTCATAGCATCAAAAGATCAAAAATCTCACGGTGGGGAGAATCTTTTCACTGGTACAAATATGATGGCTATGTTTGAAATGGAATAAATATTTAAATATTTTTATGCAGAATGTGGGATTAAACTAAATAAATATTCTGCTTTTAGATTTGCTGATGACATCAATGAATTTATGTGACATCAATGAATTTATGTTTATGGAAAGAATAAATACGTTTTCAGACTTATTCTGAATTCTATTTTGTTGGACAGAATAGTTTTGTTTTTCTTTTAATTTTTGATTAAAGGATGTCCATTTTTGTGGACTTAGATGTGAATTTCATGTTGGCATAGGCCACAGTTATATAACCAAGCTCAATGTTCATCCACAAACAACACATGACCATAAGCTTCTTGTTACATTGCCCATATGTTATTGATCTGCTACTTGCATTATACTCTGAAGATTTTCTAAGTGCTATAAATAAAAGAACCATCAACGTTACATAAAGAAATGCCCACAGCAAATTAATTTTAAAGTAAGCAATATCTAATTTAAACAGTGCCATACATATTAAAACAGGGACAGTAAAAATGTAAAATGCACAAAAAATTGTAAAATACTGATATTTTTATTTTTCAAAAATGCAGCAGAAATGTTTTAGGCTCGTCACACGCCATCCGTCTGCTGAGACGGCAAACCCATAAGAAGAAACAGATATTCATCCAAACATCCTTTAAATATTGTTTTTGTATCGTTTTGAAAAAGTTTTTTGTTCGCCACAAAGTTTTCAGCAATTTTAAATTTTTCACATATTCGGTTAACAAGTGACTAAAAAAACTCTGAGGAAAACTGATGAGGAAGTTACTTAGGATGAGCAGAGATTATATAGGTCTCAATGTGACAAAGCTGCTTGTGGTCACACATGTTAAGGCTGGGAAGGAGAAGGGATGGAAGGACCAGACTAAAGTTGGATGAAGGAAAAGGGCTGGGAAACAAATGCAGAATAATACATAAATGCTGCAAATCTTTTGCTTGGGCACTTGGTTGAGTTACTGGATTTGAAGTCATTACGGGTCCTATGATCATTTTGGTTAACTGGAGCACAGCAAAAGCCTTTTATGTGGTCTCCATGGGAGCTCTTTATGTTAAATACTTTACTTATGCATGGAAATTGTTTGTAATGGATTTGAGAAATGCTTGATCTCTATTGCTAATGACTAAGACCAGTAACAACCATAAAGCCCTCCTACACTCACAGTGAAGTCAACAACAAAAACCTCAGTATTGTCAATATGTCCACAAGATGATGGTCAGAATTTCAGAGATAGGTTTTTTAATTCAACATTTTTAATTTAAAAAAATGATCCTGTTTGAGGATATTAAGGCTTAGGAAGCAGCATGTTTGGAGCCTTGTTTTCCTACAGTGTTACGTTGCTCTCATTATAATCCAGAGCTACTTTATCTTCACCTCATTAATCAAAGCTTGCTCCAAACCAAGGTCGCGGAAAGTAAACCCAACTTCAAGCTGTAAAAAATTGATTTTAGAGAAGTTTTTTTAATCAGGGCCAGGATTTTTTGTCAGCACCAGGTAGTTTAATCAGGGGAACAACTTGGAAAAACAGCGGCTCTTCGTGAAGTGTAAATATCAAGGGCACGGTGCCTTTCAGAAGCATTTGTAAATTTTTATGTTAAAACCAAAAACTTTAAAATACTTTACTATAACATTTCAACACAAAGTTGTTCAAAATTGCAAAATGGAAGACAATTTATGAATTAATTTTAATTTTTCTTTCAAAAAACAACTGCAGATCCACATTTACTCTGGCACCTTCAAGTAAAATCTAATGTGCAAACTTCACCTAAACCAAGAAATAGTGCAAAGACGGCATTGATCTGAGATGCAGCCAATGGCAATATGTAAGCTGATATGTAATATATAATTGCATCAAATCAGATCAATGCGTTAAAATGACCCAGTCAAAGTCCAGATGTAAATCCAATTGAGAATCTGTGGACTTAAAACCAGACGGTTACAAATGGTTCATCAAATTTGAGCTCTTTTTTAAAGAAATATGGATAAAACTAATTCTTTAAAACAACAGAAAGTTTCTATTTGTGCAAAGCTGACAATGACAAAAGATTTACAGCTGTAAATGCATCAAAAGTTGACAAATCTTCCACTTTCCAATGATGTACTACTCTGTAAAATAATTGTTAAAAAGTTTGTGGTTGTAACATGAAAAAAGTGAAGAAGTTTCATAGATTTAATTACTTTTTAAGAAATAATGCCTCGTTGAGTTTTTTAGACATTCCGTAAAATTCTGGGCCACTTTAATCATCACCATCTGTCTGTCTTTCAAAAACCTCATTATGAGTTGGGGTTCAGAAAAGAAAATCATGTCAGAACAATCAGGGTCAACGGGATAAAGGGTCAAAGGGTTAATGGTTTTTTTTCTTTTTTTTTTTTTTTGGCTGGTGCTTAATCATCAAACCAATATTGCATTATCTACACAGTACTAGCTCATTGATCAATGTTGAAAGAAAAAAATGGCAGGATGATGTGAAAATATTCTATAGTTCAGCTGCTGAACAAGTATCTATATGGTCACATAGGTAAAAAAAAAAAACATCTCTAAAATGATTCTGCATAGCAAATGTAGCTTTTATATCAACGTACTGTGTAAATACTACAGCAGGTGAGATGGAAAGACAACCAGCCTTGCTTTAGGACATCTATACAATAATATATTAATATCTGAAATGAAAGCAATAATGTGGTTAAATAAGTCATGTTTTAATGCAAGTAGCAGGTAAATGCTATAAATCATAATATATCTGTATCTTTCCATTCTATTTACAAGAGTTTGACACATCGCTGGTTAGAGTGACTCTTCAGGGAGTCTGGCAACGCTTCAGAGGCCCGTTCTTCTTCTGAATCTAACCTCTGTCTCTTGGCATACTTTCCATGTTGTTTTTTTATATCTCTATCCTCTTTCCTGGCTGTCAAATCTCACTCAACAAAATCTTTATCTCCCTTACAATCATTTTTTTTTCCTTCTATTGATATAGTTTTTTTAATCCCTCTCTTGTAAATCTTTTTTTACAACCATCCCTTGCTTTTTTCTTTTCTTTTCTTTCCATCTTAGCTTAGTTGGATCCTTGGCAGATAGGGCCTTTGATCTATTTTAATGGAAAAAAAAAATGCTACATTCACATTTTAACAGGTTGTTCAAGTTGACATCAGCAGTCTGTGTGTGGTACTTCTCCACTCGTTTCTACATCTGCATCTGATATCCTCGCTCCCAGGACAGTCACTCAGGTGTGGTAGTAGAGAGCCAGAACTGACCTGCGCATCCTTTATCTTCCTCCTCAGGTGTAGAAAAAGCTGATTTAAAATCCAGAGCAGGTCTTGACATATTGGGTTGCACAGAGTTGTGTCTCTGGGGAACCCAGTTTAACTGCAGTTACCCAACATGCAACACACAGACACGTGCACACACACGTCTGCTTTCTCATTCTGAAAGAAGTCTCTCTGTGGTTCAATCTGTAACAATCCTGCAGGGTAATTATTAGAGGTATTTCAGTCTGTTTTATGCATGTGTGTGAATATGCGTGTGTATGTGTGTGTGCGTGTGTTGGATTGTGAGCTGTAGATCTGTGTGTTTGTCAGTGTCTGGCTGCGGTTATACACGTGTGGTGGAGTGTGTGTGCGTGGAGATGTGTGTGTGGGGCAAGTGTGTATTACTATACGGGCTATGGTGTGTATATCCCTGGTGAGGGTGGCCCATCCTCATCCCAGCCACCGATCCTGGTGTCATTGGGGTCATTGGTGTTGCAGGAGTAACAGGGTGTGAGCCCGGGGTCACTGGCAGCGAGCCCGGGGTCAGGGAGGTCATGAGGGGAACGTCATCTGGAGAGCGGCGCAAGGTCAGGGTATAATCAGGTGGACAGGTGAGCCGCACAGTGTCCAGCGTGCTGTAAATGTCCTGGGTGTCCAAACCGTCCAGGGCATCAAGCGTGTCCAAAGTGTGATGGTGGTGGGCGTTGTTCCGCTCGTCCGCTGACGCTACATCACACTCGAGCTGCTTCACCTGAAACATGAATGGCAGGAAAGTAAGCACAATGAAGATAAAGAAAAAAATGAATGAATTTTAGAGATTTGTTTTTACAACATTTTCAGTAATAAATGCAGAGTCAGTCAGCGTACGGTGCCAACTGATGGAAATAATTTTAGGCTTCTGACGACAGAACAATGGTTCAACTTCAATGAACCTTAAAAATAAAAATCATTTGCTCAAGTTTGATATTAATGCTATTTTTTATTATTTATATTTATTAATCAGAAAATGAAGGGGCGCATTAGTAAAAATATAATGAGAGAACGCTGCTACGTATCATCTTGGCAAACCAGATTATGATTATTTAACCATTTCATTTTTTTATCCAAACACCAAAACACTAAAAGGGATCAAATTAAATATGTATCTTTTTCCAATTCAAAGTAGATTGCTGAAATGGTAAATATGATAATCAGATATTTATCTTGATTCGTATCTGCTAAGTCACCTTAATGATTTTGCTGGAAATGTATTAATTTTCAAATTCAAATAAATATTAGCCTAGCAAATCTTTATTTATAAGATAACTTATAAATTAACTGGCACTACAAAAGAATTGACAGGAATGAGTATTAGTCATAAATTTATGAAAAATAATTTTGTTTTTAGAGGCCCGTTTTAATGCTTGTTCTTCCTCTTACATAATTTTAAAGACATTTGAAGCTCACAATTAGCTGCCATTGAGATTTATTCATCTCTAAAAATATCAATAGTGAGGACATCACATTATTAGTTCATATTAGCTCCTATGTTATGGTGCGTTCACAAATTGAAAACAATAATTGGATTTTTGTATCTACTGAGCACTAAGCCAGCCAGTAAAGAGGAAAAAAACTATTCTTATTTCATTAGCAGTTTTGTAATTGGTCCATCCATTCGAGCGACATTAGATGTCCTTCGGTCACTTCATATAAGCTCTGCTATAAATCAAATGAACAAACACACACTGTATCTTAATATCACTGGTTTACAGACTATAAAACTTAAAAAGTTATTCCAGCAGATGCCTAAATTGCATCTGAAAGCTGCAAATTAGCATATCAGTCCTCAACTCAAACATGGATCACAATGCTGTGTGTAAAAAAGGGTTTTTATGTTTTTTTTTCTTACATAATATATAAAAAAAACACTTTTTAAATAACAGAACAGACTGTCTAAGCAGCTGTGATGCTGAGCAATACAGTTGAATTGCAAATTATTAGAAATTGTCTGGCATAAAAAGTATGTAAAATGCGTCACTCAACCAAAACACAGCAAATACAGTTGAAACATTCAGTGAATGAATTGGAGGCAATTTTCCGCAATTCAAGCCATTGTACATCCACACACGTGCACCCATCCGAACGCTCTCGCTCATTTTCATACTGATAATATCCTCTGATGACAGGCTGTGAGTCAGAAGAGAGATCTGCCTGCAGCTGTGCTTCCGGCAGGCCAAGAGTTTAGTAAATCTTTCCTCACAGCCTCAACCGACTTAATGTCAGCGCTTGACTAGTTCTGTATAACTTTTGTTGCTATTAAAGTGCTGTCAAACTCATTAATTAACACACAAAGAGTTGAGTTATTTATTTAGCACAAATAAATAACTTTATGCTGTCAGGGCAGATGTTTAGTACTTTTAGCGAAACACTGGGTCAAAAAATGTGACCCAGGTTGTTGGATTGGACAAAGGACTAGAATTATGTTACTTTTAGCTAACAGCTGTTTAATTTTTGCTTTTTCTTCAAGATATTATGTCCACTTTATTCTCATTGTCATTATTTTTTACATTGATCACAAAACCGAAGTTAAACTTTTTCTTTTAATAGAGTTTTAACAGAGTTTAATAAAGTTTTAATCGACTTTATGTGGTTGATTTTTTTACTGGTTGGATAATTTATAAATGTAATCCACTTATTTAAGCAGAATTTAACTAAACCCACACCTCAACATTAGTTATTTGTTGCTCTAACAATTTTTGTGGAAAACCTAACACAGGAATCTATATCAAACTCATAACACAGCCAGTTAAATTAGATCAGCTTTGAGAAGGCGCACATGGGCCTATTCTAGAAATGGACAGAAGATTACTCACCTGTAATGACATCAGCCCCTCCCCCTGCAGGTGGGCCGCAACATCTGCAGGAGTTATGTCTCTTCTAGGGGGAGGCAGCGGACGTGGTCTTCTATGCTCAAGACGTCTTTTGTCTTTCTTATAAAGCAGAGCCGCGAATGCAAGAATATTGAGAAACAGCAGCGATGCTCCGACTGCTATCGTAACTGAGAGTTCAGTCGAGTAGTCCTCATTTGGGATCCGAACTCCACTTTCCCCTCCGTCCTGGCCCAAAGCGGACTCCGGAGGCTGTGGCGTTCCCCCTTGCGAACTTGGATGACGTGTGCTTATAGGAGGCCAACCTTTGGATAGACGCTTGGTGTAGGAATAAGGCGTATCGTCTTGTGGAGAGGGACTGTGCGTGAAGGAGGAAACAGACTGCAAGAGTTCATTAACATGATGCAAGTGAGGAACGAGCTGGAGCCAGAAGGAGATCTTGGTGGCGCGGTAGTGGTCTCTGACACGCGGCTTGAGGCCGATGTGGAGGTACAGTTGCTCTTTGGGGGTGTATTTAGACCAAGCAACTTCTTCAAAGCGATTGGGCTTTGTGTGGATGAACTTGGTGTCTTGAGGAACTGGCTGGTTTGGATCCCTGAAAGAAGGAAAAATACTGACAGGTAAATCATTGTGAGAACATTCAAAGTGAGCTTTTTCAGTTTTAAGAATTAAAATGTCTCATTTTAAATTTGCTGAATTATTTCTTGAATTAAGGGCTAGTATGCTATCTGGTGTGTCAGAAGCTTCCAACCTTAACTTTCCTTAATTGTCTTCCCTTTGAAAATGACTTTGTCATAAATTTTGCCATAAAGTAATAATAACAACTTTAGGGCAGCATTGATTACTATAACTTAAGTAATATTTAATGATGATCATTCTGGCGTTGAGAAACTTTTTCTTTTATTTTCTCAAGTTTTTCCTAAATCAGCAGCAAGCTATGAGCCGATCAGCATTTTCCGATCTTATAATTCTTTCTAGTGAAATGTTCTCCAATATTGATTTTATTTTGTTAAAAAAAACATACTTCTGGAGAATATTAAAGGCATCCCATGTTCTTCTTTGTATGTACAACTGTTTACTCAGTGAAAAGGTAAAAGTTAATGCTTCAGACGAAATAACTGATTTTAGTTTTTATAATCAGATGAACCGATTATAAATATTTATAGGTTATCATACTTTTAACCAATGATCACTTGAAAGTAGCTAGTATTCACTAAAATAAGTAGAAACTTAACTGGGACATCTATTTGGTCCTTAAGGATTCGATGGACTCAGATAACTTTTTGAACGCATAAATATACGTTAGATAAAATGATGCAATAAAGATCAAATAGAATTATTCTAATGCATCATGTTCAATCTCGTGTGGTTCAGATGTTTTTTTTTTCTTTGAAAATGTACTATTTATATTTGTATTTATTCTTTTGAAGTTCTTAAATCTAGGGGAGTCCAAAAAAGCTTCTGAGCTTCTTCTTAGCTGGGCCAAATTCCTCTGAGGGAACTGTTTCTCTCAAAGCTGGCCAACAATTTCACACTGACATCCATCCAATCAATATCAAGGTGACATGGAACAAACTACTGGCAAGTAAATTCTCAAAGGATACATTTTGTTTTTGGTGTGGGATTTTTTTTTTCCACATAAATCACTCCAAGGTGATTTATGTGTAGATCACTGACTTTTTCTGGTTATGTAATAGTTGGACACGCTACAGCACAAACACATAAGACTGAGAGAGCAAGAGTAAACAAAGATATGCATTCAGGTATTTATAGTAAGAAAAAGATTCATTTAGTAATAAAAACATGTATTGTTATGAGAGATATTATTATTTACAATAATAGAATAAGAAAGGGGGGGAAAAGTCCATCTTCCTGAGACATGAACACAGACTTCCTGCAACTTTTATTGTTTTTTTAGCAATTTGCCAAATTATAACTACAAACTTCAATGTATTTTATTGGGATTTTATGTGATAAACCAACACAAGTGTTGATTTGGGTGGCCTGAACACAAATGTGTGTCACTGTTTTCAGGATTTATTTGCAAACAATGTTGAAAACCATGTTTAACCCACCGCCCCCACACTTCACAATCATATACCACTTTGTGTTGATCTTTGACATGAAATCCCAGTAAAATAAAACGAACTGTTAGTTTTTCACAAATGTGAAAATATCAAGTAACATTAATATTTTCGTCTGACAACATATTTGCATCAATCAGCATACAGTATTTTGCATTAGCAGTCACAGTGTTACAAAACCTAAACCAACTTTGAAATTAAACTGTCATTTGCTGATTTTGCTGTATGAGCAGAGCAGAAATGCTGCCATAGTGGGAAGCCCGACTAACACCCAAGCAAGTGCACAAGCCGAGGATTGATATGCCCACGCAGCTCACAAAATATACATCTGGGAGCGTCGCCTCGCCGCTTAAATTGAGCTGTCGCAGAGTTCCATCATCGTCTGTGGCGCTCTCAGCAGAGTGGAATCTCTTTTTCAGAGAAAGTAGTTCCCCATTGATAATTGAAGGGTGGACTGAACTCTTCACATCCCTCCTTTGGTGATTTTTGCTCTGCGGCTTGCTATGGTGGTAATGATAATTCAAGCTGTGCTGGAAACTGCAAATCTAATGTGATGTCACTGCTTTAGTGCATCCACATTAGAGATACGTTTCTGTTTTTCTTTCTCACTCACACGTCAGAGTTAAATCTCTAAAAGCACTTTTCCTATTCTTTATGTTGTCAGCGAGCGAGACTGTTTGTTTAGATTAGCAGTTACACTGACGATGACTCTATAAATCTGAAAAGATTCCAGTGGAGGGAGCCTCAATTCAATTAATTAGTAGTAATTTCTCACTTCTGTTGGTGTCTCAGCTATTATATTTGTCTTTTAGAGTGATAGAGTAAACAAAAGTCTTACCTGTGCCTGCAAAGGTAATCACACCCTTTCAACGTGTTCACATAATGAACATAACATTCAATGTAAAATGTTAGGGTTTCATGTGGTAGA
>NW_015117721.1:0-4340 GCF_001443285.1 Poecilia latipinna
AAAAAGTAGCGGCTTATAGTCCGGAAGTATGACGATATGGTATATGAAAAAAAATCTAAATGCTCTCTGGCAGGGGCGGATCTACTGGGGTGGCAGTTGCCACCCCAAACGAGAGCCTCGCCACCCCTGTTACCACCCTAGCTAGCGACAATGAATTCAATAAATAGTTATGGCAAATCGGACATTAAGCGCATGATACTCTTTTTTCCGACAACATTAAATGCAACACAATGTAACCTGACACCCACTGCTAAATAGCAGGAAGTGCGAGAGAAGGACAGAGCGCGAGGCAGCAGCATTGATGGATAAATATTACAGGACTTGGACATTATGTGATTTATCGTAAGTCACACATGCGCCATTGCTGTCCATTGAGTCAGGAATATCGGTGGTCAGGAAACTACTACAATCACGCAAAGAATAAGAACAACGGACGCAATGTTTAGCACTTAATTCAACCATAGATAATGGTAATAAGGGCTTCAGATTTCATAGGTAAGGAAAACGTTTTAATTTAAAGAAAACATTGAACAAGTGAGCAGTGGGTCAGTTATACTAGCCTAACTGTTGCTGGCCTCGTATTAACTTTGATAGCCTTAGCATGTGCTGCGCAGTTCGGTGTGTTTTGGTTCCGTTAGCACTAAACAACCCAAGTCATCAGTAGAGCAGCTGTTTGAATAAGCTAATCAACCACCGCTGTGTTCAGGCGAAAACTTATTAATAATCACATTATAGACATTAAGCCTGACAACATAATGTAACAGACTGGATGTAATGTTTTAGTGGTTTTGCTTCTTTTTTGTGTGGGAAATGTTTGCTTTTTGGTTTTGATTCCCCTGATTGGTAGTCTCTGCTCTATCTGCTCTTTGAGCTGTTGTTTGTCGGTTGCCATGGTAACGGGTCGTGTGTAATACTGACATACAGAGCGAGAAATGGCGGAATAGAAGTTGTTCGAGCTATTTTTTCTTTATTTCTTTATCCATTTGAGTTTTGTTACTTTATTCTTAAATTTCGACCAATAGGCGACCAATAGGCGCTGTCCAGTCCAGTAATACGTATCAATTAGCAGGAGTATGAAAGACGTAAAAATAATTAACTATAGCTACTATATTAAGAAATTGTATTTAAGCCTTGGTGCTACATGAAGATCATTTTGAAACAATGCAAGTTAAAAACAATATTTCGTGTGTGTGTGTGTGTGTGTGTATATATATATATATATATATACTGCCACCCCTGAAAATATTTCTGCCCCCCTCTTGCCACCCCATAAATATTTTTCTAGATCCGCCCCTGGCAGGCTGCTTACTTACAATTGCTTATGTTCAATTATGCATTTTACCTCATAGAAAAACAGTCCAATTTTGCACATCATCATTCTTTCATCCTTGTCTACTCATAAAAAACGCTCTGCGAGAAAGCAAGAAGGTGGCACTGATAGTTCAGTTGGTTTAGTTAGCATGCTGTCTAACCTCATCAGTTAGCTAATCCCACTTGTTTGTGGATTTGTATGAAATTGGGTTAAATGTTAACCCAATTTAACATTTAACCCTTCTTTTGGCCCAGTATATTCTGGGCCAAAAGAAGGGTATCACTCCAGATTTACCCACAAAATCACTCATGGCTTGTTTTTTTAGGGGCTACCCCTCACAGAGCTTGCCCTTTGGCCTCTGAGACCAATGCTGTTCTTAACTTTATCTGTGAGATTAAAGGTGAACCAGCACATTGGCTGTCTGCAGCTCACTGCATCATCCCTCATGCTGTCAGTGGGCCTCTAAGAAAAGCCGATGGCCTCCCTGCATCCATCTGAAAGATTTATTACAGTGATTGATAGATTTGCATTGCTCTCTGGCCCCATTTTGTGGTCAATACATTTACTTTGTCTAGAAATACACTTACACAAGCTCCCAGCTATTTTTCTCCTGCTTCATTTGGGGGAGGAAAGTAATTTCAGGTTTAATTTGTATCTAACCAGGAGGTGGATCTGTACCGAGCAAACATCCAAGATAAACTGGGCCTGACCATCTGTTACAGGACTGATGACGAGGATGAGGCTGGGATCTACATTAGCGAGGTAAAGGTTCCAGGGTTGTGCTCAGATCTGCTTTAACTGTGCTTTGTCAAAAGGAATAATGTTCACTTTAACTCATAATTTAAACATGTTCCTCTAGATCGATCCAAACAGCATCGCTGCAAAGGATGGTAGAATTAGAGAAGGGGACAAAATCATACAGGTAAGAGTTACAAATACTAATGCTAGAAGCTTCAATTGGTTTGAATAGAACTAGACATGATTAGTGTTAAAAACAGAAAAACAGCCAATTTTTATGTTCATCCAGATCAATGGTGTTGAGATCCAAAACCGAGAGGATGCGGTGGCGTTGTTGACCACTGAGGGCAACCAGAACATCTCTCTGTTGGTGGCCCGACCAGAGATCCAGGTAATAAGCTTGCCAGGATATGTGTGGTATACTGGGTTTACAGGTTAGTACTGTAAACTCAGAGATTCACAGAAAAATTATCTGGTGATCGAAATTGGATGATTTTCATCTTGATCAATCCAGAAACTCAAAAATCTGCAAATCTTAGGTCAACTCATTAAATGCATTTGACCTAAGCATTGCCAGGTTGCAAAAGCACCAATACTCTTCAGTGTGTACGCCGTTACTGACGGAAGATAACTCACGGTGTTTTCACATCTGAGACTGTGGTAGATTCAGTTTCAATTAGGGCCAAAATTGCAACATTTGTAACATTTTCAGTTGGTGCAGTTTCACTTTCACACTGGACTGTGTCAAACAAACCAAGCCCTTTAAAAAACCTGATCCCACCACTCACCTGTGGTGAAGCTGAACCAAGAACCACAGAAGGAAACAACATGAAAACCCCTGAAGAAGACATTGACACAACTTTCTTCTTCACAAAATGTAAACAAAATTGGAGTGAGGACAATTTTGTTGTGGTTGTAGGATTTCTCTTTTGTCTGTCATTTCTCCTGCTAGCACTAGACACATTTGTTTTGGTTGTGCATAGCTTTAGTCTGCTTTCTGCTTTTGGAGCAGTCTCTGGTCCACTAGGGATTCACTTCAACCAAATCGAGACCTAGTTTTTAGGCGAACCAGAGATTGCTTTTTTGGTCCACTTCAGAATTCAATTGTGATTCACACCTCCTGAAGTAAACTGGGCTTGTTACCCGTTTTACAGTGATTGGTCATCCATGCACACAGTGTGAGATTACTGCTGCTTCTAAAGTATAGCTTACAGGAAGTGGAGAAAAAAAAGATTATTAATGTTGCGTCTTAAATCTGTATCTAAATCCACCATAAAATTCTGATTAAAATGAAAGTTTCTGAAGCTTTTAACCAATAACCAATACACTGTATAATGCTTTTTTGATGACACATAGGCCTTGAATATCAGAAGCATGTTCTCTGCTCCCTCAGTTTTCTTTTGTGTGTGTGTGTTGTTGTTTTTTTTTTTTACATTTCCACTGTTTCATGTGTGTGTCTACCGATGCGTCTCTCTTCTACTGCTTATGGCATCCCAGCTGGACGTGGGCTGGATGGATGATGATAGGAATGACTTCCTGGATGACCTCCACATGGACATGCTGGAGCAGCAACACCATCAGGCCATGCAGTTCACTGCCAGCGTGCTGGAGCAGGTACACACACACACGCGCACACACACACACACACACACACATACACACATACACACACACATATGTTCACAGCATGCTGAGCAGGAAGACACACAATCAATCTGAGTAATTAATGTTTGACTGGTTTCGGTTTTCTTGTTTTCATTGTTAACAGAAGGAGACTAGGAGGACATTGGGTTCATGGATAAAACTTTTTAATCTGTAACTAGTTTCTTGCAATATTTGTAGATAAAACATGGGACTTTACTTTTGTGCAGTGTATACATCTTTTCACAGAATTTCTACATTTTGTTTGCAGGAAATACTTAAAGCTCACAAAGTACTATGTGGATAAAGTACCTCACATAAAGGAGGAATAAAGCCCTAAAGTGTTAGCTACTACAACTAATTGTGAAAAAAAAAAAAAATTCTTCCTATATCTCTGAAAAAAGAGAGCATCAAACACAACAGCTAAATGTTTGTCAGTTTAGTATTCTGGAGCCCAGTGTGTATTAACACAACACCCTGGTAGAAAGACATCATCAATGATCTTTGTGAGGCAATTATAGGAGATCGACTCAAAAAGCCATCACTGAAGTCCATCATTCTAAAATAGGAAACATTGTTTAAAACTGAGAATGATTCAGTGGTTCTTAACCTGGGTTCGATCGAACCCCAGGGGTTAGATGAGTCGGTC
>NW_015117721.1:8398-14728 GCF_001443285.1 Poecilia latipinna
TTCAGTGAATGCACATATGATACTGGTGGGTTCGGTACCTCAAAAAAGGTTAAGAACCACTGGTCTAGAGCTACAGGTTGATGTTAACGACAAACCACTTACTGGTCATCCAAGAGGTACATGTCAGGCCCTATAATGTTGACCGTATACTTTGAAAAACAAGTATGGGTTGTTTGGAAGGTACAAGAAGGAAATTCTTTCTGAAAATACAACTTTGCAAAATTGTATTTTCAGTTTAGGAATGAGCAGGAACAAAGTCATTTTTTAACTAATGGAACAAAGTACAGATATTCAGGCATAATGAACAAAACCACAGATAGAGAAAAATTAAGACAACACATAAGAAGACCTCACACCAAGCACAGTGGTAGAAGGCACTACAAGTGGCTTATTTTGCAACTTGTACTACCTTTGGTAAGTATTCTGGAGTCAACTGTGACAACAGAAGTTTGATCTCGATATGGTCATTGTGAGGGACCAAACTCAAACAAGGACAAAAAATTTTCAAAGTAGAAAAAGTCTTGGTTTTAATTCTTCAAAAAATTGTTGACAAAACATTAAGATTTAAAGCAAGAATAAATCAAAGAATAAATAACAAATTTGGATCCAAATTAACTGAGGTCAACTGAACTCCAACTAAACACAAACAAAACTGACCTACCAAACAAAGAACAAAGGCTGCTTAAATAGGGGTGGAGTAACCTAAATTTACCACTTGAGGGAGGTCTGATCTAACAAAAGAACAAATAAATACAAAATTAACTAAAGCATTCTATAAACAAATAAAGCAAAATTAACTTTAACTTAGCAAACAATAAGTGAATATTTAAGTGACAAAATTAAATAAAAACAACTTGAAGTCTCCCCCTTCAGTCTTTCAGAAATGTGTAGATGGTTTGCCCCAGGTTCCTCCACCAGCTGGTTCCTATAAGCGGCACCTCAAACAAAAACAAGTATAAGTGAACCATTCAGACAGACATTAACTAAAGTGTGCACCCATTACAAAATATATGTCTAAATGAAACAAACTATACTAATAAAGAAATAAATACTAACACTATGTGGTGGTGGTAGGAGCTTCCACCACAGTCATGCAACTGGATATTGATTAAAAAAATTGTCTGTAAATCTACAGGAGAATAGTTAAAATATCCCTTAATTCAGACTGAACTGTTGAAGTAAGAGTAATAGCACATCTACATTATCAAATATCCTAGAATTTAATGCAGCTTTGCACTAAAAATTTAATCAGTTCAAGGTGGTGATCCCTAAGATGACTCTACAAAGTTAATTGAAAATGTGGATCTTGGTGTGCATCTGAGTTTAAGATCTTTTATGGTAGACTTTCCAAATTTACTTGTTTTTTTGTCTTTGCAGAAGAAGCATGAGGAGGACGGGGGCACCACAGACACAGCTACATTGCTCTCCAACCACCACGAAAAGGACAGCGGTGTTGGTCGCACAGACGAGAGCACCCGGAACGATGAGAGCTCTGAGCAAGAGAACCTCGGTGACGATCAGACGACCACAGCTTCCAACACGCTGGGCAGCTGCAGGAAGCTGACCTATAGCCAGGACACCCTCGGCAGCACTGACCTGCCCTTCAGTGGTGAGTCGCTCATCTCTGCAGACTACGCCGATGCTGACTTCCTGGGCATCCCAGCCGACGAGTGTGAGCGCTTCCGAAAGCTCCTGGAGCGAAAGTGTCAGATGAGGAGCGGCGGTGCTCAGGGCCTGTTCAGCCTGGCTGCTGGGGGCACTGAGGGTCAGACAGAGGAGGGCATAGATAAGGAGCTGGAGTTGCTCAATGAGGAGCTGCGCAGCATCGAGCTGGAGTGCCTGAACATCGTCCGTGCCCACAAGATGCAGCAGCTGAGGGAGCAGTGCCGAGAATCATGGATGCTCCACAACAGTGGCTTCCACAACTACAACACCAGCATAGACGCTCGCCGCCACGAACTGCCGGACATCACAGAGCTGCCTGAGAAATCAGACAAGGATAGCTCGAGTGCCTACAACACCGGCGAGAGCTGCCGCAGCACTCCTCTCACTCTAGAACTGTCTCCGAATAACTCCCTCCATCGTGCAGCAGAGAATCAGGGCGCAGTTGGACTGTCTGGATCTGGAGTCTCAAATGGCAAGATACACAAGCCCCTCTTGTCCCCTGTGCAGGAAGCCGGTGGCCCCAGGCGGTGCAGAGTCTCCTCTAAAGACCTAGACGGAGAGCTACAAGCCGAGAGCAAAGAGAGGAAGCTTGGGGAGGCGAGTAAGGGTGGACGAGGCTTTCAACCACATTCCCCTTACCAGCACGCTCACATCCCGGCCCACGCTCAGCACTACCAAAGCTACATGCAGCTGATCCAACAGAAATCTGCAGTGGAATATGCCCAGAGTCAGATGAGTCTGGTCAGCATGTGCCGCGATGGAGTCAGCCCCTGTGACCATGAGCCCAGGATGGAGTGGAAAGTAAAGATCCGCAGCGACGGCACGCGGTACATCACGAAGCGGCCAGTCCGGGACAGGTTGCTGAGGGAGCGTGCCCTCCGTATCCATGAAGAGCGCAGCGGCATGACCACAGACGACGACGCCATCAGCGAACTAAAGATGGGCCGCTACTGGAGCAAGGAGGAGCGGAAGCAGCACGCCATGCGGGCCAAGGAGCAGAAGCAGCGCCGCGAGTTCATGAAGCAGAGCCGAGTGGACTGTCTGAAGGACCAGAGTGCTCCCGAGGACAAGAAGGAGCCTAACATCATCGAACTCAGCCACAAAAAGATGATGAAAAAGAGAAATAAGAAAATTTTTGACAACTGGATGACCATCCAGGAACTGCTGACCCACGGCACCAAGTCACCTGATGGGACTAGGGTTTATAACTCACTTCTGTCTGTGACTACAGTGTGAGTCGGTACTGGCTTGGACAGAGAGAGAAATCAGAAAAGCCTTTTAGTTCCTACATTTTCATTGGAGAGTTCCATTAAGAAATGGCTGGGTTTCACTGAATGGGACTTTGCAACTGTAAAGCAATGATGTAACCTTTTCTACTTTTCAGCTCTTTTGGATATTTTTTGGAAACTGCAATATTTGACTCTTTTTGGAAGGTTTTGAAAGGGTGTAAAAAATGTGAGCCATACTTTACCAGCCAGCATTTACCAGCCAGCATTTAATTTGTATAAAATGTGTGGGGTTTTTTGTTTTAATTTTTCCCAAAAGATGCTGATTTCCCAAAGTTAAAGACCACCGGCGATGTACCATCTATTCCAACATGAAGAGAACGTTGATACTGATGTGTGTATGTACAATAACCTTTAGAGTAAGATGTGGAGTAAGCGTTTTATTTTGTGCACACATAGAGATGCTCTTGCTTTTGTAGAATTTTATGTATCGGGAAGAGAAACCAGCTTAACAAATCCCTAGTTAGCCTCACAATTTGAGTCCAATGAGTACAATGAGAGATAATAAATTATTGTTTTATATATGATGAACATTGAAATATTTTTGGAGTTTCATTTTTGAGAAATACTGAGGACCTAAACTAGTAAAAGCAGATCAGAAATCCTTGTAAGGCTAATTTTATTGTCATATTTGTATATTTGTACAGTTGCTCAAGACGCATTGATATTCATTGAACCCTTTCATATTTTGTGATGTTATAACAAAATAACTAAGTACATTTGACCTGAATTTTATGTTATAGTCCAAAACAAAGTAGTGAGTCATCATGCAGTTTAAGAAAATTGATACATTGCACAGATTAGTGTTCAGCCCAGGCCAATAGTCTTAAAATGTCGCCTAATAAGTTGAGGTCACCTATGTGTAATTTATAATGAATAAAATGAAACTGTTCTGCATAGGTGCTGTTTCTAAAGTTGCAGTGAAAAATTAACAAAAGAGGAGAAAAGAAATATAAATCTGAAGCCATTCTTGGATGACACTGTCTGGGCGCACAGTTAATGTAGGCCACCGCTAGCTTTAGCACATTTGGGACTTTTATTAGATGAGGGAACATTTTAGCCATTTAACACCCACTTTACATGGTTTTGAAAGTGTGTAAAAAAATGTGAGCCATACTTTACCAGCCAGCATTTATTTGCTAATTTCTTACTCATCTCTACAAGTGTTTTTTACCACAAAAGTCAATCAAAAGACAGTAGCTACAATTTTATTATATATATATATATATATATATATATATATATATATATATATATATATACACACACACACACACACACAAGGTAGAGGCTAAGCAGCTAGCTGAAACCTATGGCTTCGCTTCTCTTCGGTCGTCGAAGACCCAAGGATGCAAAACCTGACTTTGGACACAGTTGTTATTTGTTTGACTCCCCCTAGTGGTCTGGATCACTTCTGTTTTCAGCATTTTTGTTTGCATCTCTTTTTTTGTTGCATGTGTTTTTCTCGTCTTTGCTGGGTGTTTGTACCTGTTGGCCACCGTAAAATACAGTGGTGAAAGTAAATATACCTTCAAATAGTAGCGCTCCAGTATTTTTACAGTAAATTTAGTTTTACTACTGCATTCACTTTATGAGTAAGCTACTGCCAAGAAAACTGTAATGCTACTTTTTAAAGTACAGTCTTAGTTTTACGATAGAACATTAATACCTAACCTGAATGAGATGCCACTCAAAGTCCATCAGGTTTTTGATGAGGGTAGAAACCTGCACATTCACGGCTTTTGTGCCCCTTTCTGGGTTAATCCCAATGAAGCAACTAAAAAACAAAATAAAAAATGGGAAAATTCCTGAGAATATAAATAGTGTGGCATTTTGAATACAGCTGGTACAATATATAAATAAAGCTGTTTTTAATTATGTAAAGAGAAATCACCACCTTTGTCAAATGTTAATCATAACTTGCTTTAAAACCATGTCATTGTACAAAAAAAAAATACAGGAATGGTTTTACCGTTGAATGAACCAAAGTCTTGGCTGCCTCATTGGAGGCTGAAGATGAAGAAGATGGACAACACTGTCCTGTCTGGAATGTTGGCTGGACCCTCTCAAAGAATATGGCCATCAATGCTGACCATGCAGAAAACTGCTTGCCACAGGGACTGTAATAAACAAAGTCCTTAAATGGAAGAACATAAAACAAATCCTCTTATTGATACAGTATGCATTTAAATGATCATCATAAAAAAGAGTGTCCATTCTGCCAGGTAAAGTAAAAGCAAGGATCTTAAACTCAATTGTCGTGCAAGTCACATCATTGTTGAAAACTGTAGGCTGGATTAATGTATAGAAGTTATAGAGGAATTCGTGGTACTTTGCACTGAAGGTGAAGTGTGCTTTGGAAGTTCATCAAAAGCTACCTTGGATGATCTTGTGATCACTGATGTGAAGTGTCTGTGGTGCTGCTCTTGTTTTCACCAACATGCAGGAGGAAGGGCTGTCCTGGTTCCACACAAATGAGGAAGGCTTCAACACTGGCTTGCATCTTTGACATAATGATGAGAAGACGAATAAAAAAAATTATTAAAAATTATTAAATATATTTAGCTACATTCAGATAGCAAACAAAGCTAATGAGAAAGTGCTTCTACAAAGAAGTAGGATCATTAGAATAACCACATACATGCACATATCTGACAACATGGTCCACAGTTTGACATGAGCTGTTTTGGATTCTTCTTGTGGCCTTTGGATGTAGGATGAAGCACATGAACCAACAGAAGAATGCCTGGTTTTCCCAGCTGGAGGAACAACAGGATAAATGGGAAGCACATTAGGATAATAAATAAACATTTTAAAGAGAAGTGTGAGCAAAACTAACCAGACCCACCTGTGTGCATCACTATCACAGTCATTCAAAATACTTTGTCCACCCGGTTTACCCCGGAGAGCATTTTTTTACCACCTTCAACATAAAGCATATAATTGTCAGAAAAACAGGGCTTAACGTAAAAAAAAAAATCCTGAGCCTGGAACTTATAGTTATGATAGAAATTAACTATAGCATTGCTATTGCCACAGTTTAATAAAAAGTGTCTTTGAATAGTGCAAACAATTGCTTCTAACAATACAATTAACAACCTAAACACTCAGACTTAAATAAGACTTCAGTACATTTCAACTCAAAACAAAATGTAAAATGTCTGTATGGAGTTAGATTTGTTTCACAATTATTCAATAAAAAAAAAAATCATGTCAAACAAAAAAAGTAGTATTCAATCAAAAAAAATCATGTCAAAGCAAAAATCACTAAGTTTTTTTTTAAACTTTTTTTTTGGTTGAAACTTGTTTTTTTTTTTTGGTTGAGTCTCTTTTTTTTGGGTTGAACTCGTTTTCTTGCTTATACAACTTTATTTGCTTT
>NW_015117722.1:0-1981 GCF_001443285.1 Poecilia latipinna
TTCTCCATCTACCTGATGCTGTTGATAGACCATAGCAGCAGCAGAGCCCGTAAATCTGCCACGAAGCAGAGGAACAGCAGACAGGCAGCCGTCTCACACAAACCCAAACATCCTGAATCAAAGCCGAGAGGATCCAAGGACTGCAGAACAGCAGAGGGAAACTACCTGCAGATCTAAATCAGACCTCTAACGTCGGCGAAGGCCTGGGCTCCAACATTCAAGGCAAAGAGGGAGGGAGACTCCCCTGTGTGAAGAGATAACAGTCATCAGCTGGAAACAGGAGGAATCAGAGAAACCAACCTGAGGACGGCAGCCTGCCTGCAGCTGCTGCTCCATCCCACCTCCCTCATCGCCACGTCATGAGCTGCATCTCCTACTGCTGTCAGTGTCACACTGAGGGAAATATATTTAGATTTATTTAGCTTTATAGTCATTTGCATTATTATCTCCTGATTGCTGCTGCCGCATCAAACTGTAACTGCAAAACTTTTCCTTACTAATAAATATCAAGCATAAAAAAATCTAAGATGGTGTGGACATTGAACTTACTGAGTCATGATAGTTTATGTGGTAAAATAGCTGCAGTGCATGGTTCTAGTGAATTAAAGGCTTTAAAAGGTTGATGGGCATAAACTGAAAAACAGTTTCCCAGGGGTCAAAGGTGAGCCGTTCTGCTCAGACGGCAGCTGGTCTGATTGATCAGGATGATCAACCTGCATCAATCACTGATGTTCTCAAACTATCAGCAGCAAGAAACTAAAGACATTAAACTTGTTTCTGCTTTTATTTCCACTTTAATCTCAAAATAAATGTAACATAATGAGAACATCCTGAGAGGCATGAGGACGTTCCCCAGTGTTAAATATGACTTTATAAAACATCCAGACTTCAGTTATCTACTGGTTCTTCAGGTCCAGTTTGTTAAAGATGGAGGAGCTTCTTTAACAAACTGGATGTTTATTCTGAGATTCTGGGTTTTTGATAAAACGTTTATTTCCTATCAAAGACCTGGATTATTCCAGCATCTGGAGATAATCTGCTGCAGGAATAATCCAGGTGTTTGAAGGGCGGCTGAGTGGATCAGAACCAGACGACAGGATTCTCAGGTTTAGAGTCTCAATAATTAAACTGAGATTCAAACTTTCTACCAGGAAGTAGAGCTGAAACTAATGATTGTTTAATAATCAATTGTTCTAATCATTTATTCTGATGATTAACCGGATAAAAAATTGATACATTCTAAAGATTTTTCATTTAACCACTCAAGATGTTTTATAATCATTTTTAAAAACAAGAAAATTAAATTTTTATTGCTAAAATTGCAGTAACATCATTCCTTTAGTGGACGTGATGATTTGTAGCAAATGAAGCATCTGCAGCTAAAAAAGTCACTAAGATCAACTTGTGAAAAGATCAACCCTTTCAAAATGACTTGATATAGAACAGGACTGATTATTGATTATTTTGGATTAATTAACAGCAAAAGATGCTTAATATGAGATTCATTATTATTTAAACCTGAAGCCTTTCAGTCCAGGTTGAGTCTAAAGTCTTTAATTTTAGTAACTTGAGTCAGAGACTCTGGTGTCCATTTCTGTTTAATATGAGATTTTTTAATTTCTTCAAATTAAAACCATCCCAACTGAGACACGTTTTCTGATTACAATGATGCAGCCATGTTGACCTGATATGAACTGCTCCGTTAAGCCACAAAGAATGAATTTTACTTTCACTTTATAAACCAACAGAAACACAGAAATCCCACCTCTGCCTCCTCCTGCTCTTCCTGTTCCTGTTTCTATAACAAACCGTTTCCATCAGATTATTTTGGCTCTCAGTCGACCAACAGAGACGCTGCTCTGTGAGTTTGAACCAATCTGACCTTATTCAGGATTAATGTCTGATTTATTCTGTCTTTTATTGCTCAGGGTTTTCATGTCTGTGTTCAGGGTTTAATGTTTTCACAGTTACAGCAGCAGTT
>NW_015117722.1:7082-7849 GCF_001443285.1 Poecilia latipinna
TACAAAATTTGTCTATTGTTAAATGTTTGTCTTTGTTTTGTTTTATACTTTATGCCAGGATATTTGTGGACTGATATGACCGACAGACACTTATTGCTCTTAATTGATGCTTTGAGTTATACTTATTTCTTCTGTTATTCCTCAATGTTTTCGTGTTCAGGATTGAATGTTTTTATCGTTACACCTGCAGTTCAGTTTTTCTTAAATAAAAACTGAGAGGATCACACATTGAGGCAGAGCCGTGCAGAAACCTTTGGAGGGGCTCAAAGTTAGAAAGGTTCACATTGAACAAGATCTTAAAGCACCGTACAACATGGCAACAACCCATAATAATCAAGAATCTAATGTTTAATCAGATCAGTTCATGCTGTATCACTGGCATCATGTGGGGACAATCCAAAGCAAATTTAGTCCAGTGGGTATAAAGTTGCTGTTTCTGCTGCTGACAGTCCTGGAGGCTGAGTTGACCTGAGACTGCAGCTGTTAAACAGACCAGAGGAGAGAAGGTCAAAGGTTATGAAATAACTTAATTTTATGTTGTTTTACTAAATAAACCCTAATAACATCTTCATTATGTGCGTTGGGCACATTCTGATTATTTTTGTCTATTTTTCTTGTTTTCTTTATAGACTTCAGTTAAATTATTTTTTTCAGATTTTTAATATATTTTGGAGTTTGGATAATTTCTTATTTTTGGTAATTAATTTGATTACGTTAGGTTGTGGCGCTGTTGGTCCGCCTATAAATAGGCTGGTTTTCGACACCTG
>NW_015117722.1:13845-14721 GCF_001443285.1 Poecilia latipinna
TTAGTTTAGCTACAGGTGACTGTTAGTCTCCATTTCACCAGCATTTAATCAAGATATTCGTGTTTAACTTGTCTGCACCTTTTACCAGACTAAGTCAGTCAGTAGCAGCCATAACCTCCAGACCAGCATAACTTCTCTCTTCCCGGTGGAAAAGGTGAGAAACTCTGATCAATAAAACTCTAGTTGGCGTCACTCCAGGGACTCAGTGGGCATTTCTCTCTCTTTGCTCTTTCTACAATTACACAAAAAACTGTAGTATGTATTACTGACAGAAAGGTAAACTATCTTTATGAAATGATAATAAAAACAGCCTCCTGTCTGGACTGCAGACAGGAAGCTTGAACAGTGAGCATCCTACCTTGTATTTAAGTTAGAAACATGCTGCCACTTTCCCTCCTAACGTCTCCAGTCTTATTTGCCTAAATTAAATTTATAAAATGCACAAAGCATTTTTCTTTGGAAATCTGGGTTTCTTTATGTACATTTTGTACTTTGCCTGTGAAATTAATTTACTGAAACCTTTCAGTAAATTAAACTAAAAAACATTATTTGAAGTCCACTGTGTCTCAGGCTTTGCAGTCTTATATTATAAAAGTCAGTTGATTAAAAAGCTAAACTTCAAGAACTTGACTTATGACTTTGCAAAGAAAATTGTTTTTATCTAATTTTAACATTACACAGGTTAGTTATACTTTTACTATTTAGTTATCAATGTATGTTAAATGTCTTGTATTTAGAGGTTGTTTAGAAAGTTTCTTCTTTTTATTTTTCTTTTTGCAATAAGATTTATGCCTTTAGCAAAATGTTTAAGTTGGTTTTAATCTTGCTTCAAATAGTGAATTGGATGCTGTATGAATAATTCACTAGCAGTAAATA
>NW_015117723.1:0-14718 GCF_001443285.1 Poecilia latipinna
AATTGGGAAATTTTTTTTTTTTTGGGGTAGTTGAAAAAAAAATTGCTTTTTTTTTTTTTTTTTTTTTTTTCAGTGGCCCTAATCCTCTTCCGTATAATTCAGACATTTGTATGTCTGAATTATATATTTATATGTCTGAATTATATAGATTGCAGTTTCACATCTGCAATCTGTGATACCACTGTATCACAGTTTTTTATTGTATAATTTGTTTTCAGTGCATTTTTTCTGTCCACCTTGAATTTTCCAGCTTGTTTTGCTAATTTATTTGAAATGAATTTATTAAACAAAGCAGTATAAATAATACTAATATCCGTGAAATAATTCCAGCAGTGAGAACTATTCTTTATAACTTCAGACAAAACACTGTTAGCCCAAATGCTAAATCTCAGAAGAATGTCCCTTTTGGGCTTCCATCCAGCAGACCACTTCTCAGTAGGGTTGTCACACTAAGTGGACAGTTTAATCCAGTATTTGGAGCTTTTAGCCTCTAAATTGTCTGTTTAAAAGCATCAGTGTCAAAAGAGTGAAAAACAAGTAGGGAATCATCAGCATCATCAGGCTTATATTTGGGTTTTAAGCAGGGCAAGTGTTTTTTTTTTTTTTACTACTCTATCTCATCAGTCTATAATAGATATTAAGGCAACATCCTTCTTCTGGTGGGTCCTTAAATAATTATAAACTGTAGCCTTTGCTACAGTTTCACATCTGCAATCTGTGAATATCACTGTATCAAAAACCTGACTAAAGCCAGGTTTCAAGCTAACATTAAGTCTAGTCATGTCTGTAAAGTATGTGAGCCTGTCATCTCCTCTCTGTATCATATCTATTCTTTTGTTTTGCCACATGTGCCGTTATTCCTATTTGTTGATTTTCTTTTGCTTCTTTTGTTTGTTTCTTTGTCCTTTCTGCCATTCACATCACAAGTACACCCTGTCCTCAAGGCCAGCATCAGGTTCTTTCTGTTCTGTCACATTTTGTGTCCCATGAAATTATTTTTCTTTCTGATAGCAGGTGTAGCTCTCTGAAAAACACATTTGTCTGTCTGCTATAAAATTGTTTGTCCGGTGATTCTTCTTTGTAAATTGTTTCTCTTTGTTGCTTTACTATGTAAGATTATTATAAAATTCCCTCACTAGTCCTTTTGACTCTTTTGTTCCTTTTTAACCTCCTTCTCCTCTTCCTGTCTTTGTAACCATTTAGCTTTTATTTGCCAAAAGCTTTTCCCATACCTGTCCTCTTTTCATTGTTGGACTTAAACCCTTGGAGATGACATTAATAATTTCCTAGATTTAAGACCTGATTAAAATAAGCTTAAACAGAAAGTTGCTCCTTGCACAAGTGGAACTCCATGTTTGATCATTTAAATGAGGATAAGAGCAGACTTCCTTAGATACACTAATAATCTACACGCTTAGTAAATTCAATAAAGTTCAGATCTTTTCCAAATCCTCAGACAGTGACTTTGGCATTTCTTAAAGGTTAGTTATCTAAATAACATTTAATAATATTCCAGATTATATTAGGAAAACTTTCTTTTTCCTTTGATGTTTCTGTCTGGGATCATTTCTCTTTCACGTTCCCTTGGAGTAAAGTGAGTCAGTGATTATATATTTTTATGATCTCTTCCTCTCTGCCTCTTTGAGAGCATGAATGAGCACCTGTCTGCTAGTCTTGGCTCTACATTAGTGTTGGGGCCTGGAGCTGCCTGATCTCACATGATGGAGTGGAACACAGTACAGAAAAAGCAGGTGGAAACATCTGAGCATACGTGTCCTTCAAAGATACAAGACCTGACTATAAAACTTACACATCTTTTGTCAAGTTAAATTACTCTGTTAATAATTAATGTCCCCTGAAGGCAATTTGTTGTCCTGCTTTAAATTCATTCCATAAAATCTAAAAATAAGTTCTTAGATCGGTAGGTATAAAGTGACAAAATGTGAATTAGTTTAAGAGATATGAATGTTTTTGCAAAGCAACTGTCATCGTCACAAAGGAGCAAACATGGCGAGGAATGCTATATTTGTAATATAAACTGTACAGTACAGTGAAATATTATAAAAACAAAACCAAAGGAAGAATTGATCAACCAGTTATTACAAAACCTAATTCTCATAACTAATGTTTTTTTTTCCTTTGACATGGTTGCTTTTATCTGTTGTTCCCAGAACGGACAGCTGCAGCAGCGTTTGGACAACGTCCAGAGGGACTTCATTGTCTTCAACAGAGAAAAGTAAGGAAGCTTGCAGACCTCCACTACAACCCCCCTGGTCAAAGAAACCACACTAGCAGCATTTACTCTGAAAATATATTACTGGTAAATAATTAAATACATTTGAGACCAAGGGTAAAGATTCAAATTCTACAATTTTTAAACTTGGGTGAAGCATATTAAATTAAATCAAAAGTGTGCCTTGGTAGCTGATAAAATCATATGGGATGCTGTGAAAGAAAAGTAAAGCAGATTTTTTATGGTATGTTTGTGGGTGTATGATCAAGACAAAAACACAGCAACTGGTATCAACAGGAGCCTTCCTGTTGACTGCGAGGTGGAGGAAAAACACTGCAGACAAGAAATAACATTTTTACTGGCTCTTTCTAAGTATACAAATGTGGAAGGCAAATTAGAAAACTTCAAAGTATTGACAAAAAGGTGAACTTGAGCAAATTCTTCATTCTTTCTGCTTTTATAAATTTCACTCTCAAAAAAAAAAAACCTTTGGATGCAGATATTCTTGTAGTGACTGAAACCTGAAAACTGAAAGACCAAACAATAAAGTTACATTAACCAACACAATGTTTTCCATTAACTGTAGCTTTCTCATTGAAAAAACACTAATAAAAAAATACAAAATCAGCATAAAAATTGTTAAAAACATTAGGGATTTGCAACTTTGATGAAAATAAAATATTAGAAACAACTCAGTGATGAATTATTAAATTACCAACTAAAAATCATATCACATGGACACATGGATGCATTTTAGAGATATACAGCTGTGGGGTGGAACTATGATGAATAAATAGGCTCATTAAAATGTGACATGAGTGAAAAATCATCTGCTCAACATTAGATTTTTGTTCTAATCTCAACAGGTCAAGGAAAGTCGTAGTGGATTCTTCTGAACTATCCACAAGCGAGAAGAACAAGGCAATAGAGGACGGACAGAACAACAATGTTGAACCAGCTGCCTATTTATCAGGATAGGCTTCCTGCTCCCAGATCCCCACCTCATCACTTGCACTTGCCTCAAGCTTGCAGTTCAGCAACTTACAAGCAAAACCTATCATTCTGTCAGCACATGCACTCACACCTGGTCCTCTATGTTCCTGCACTCCTCCATAGTCTGTAAAATCTCAAGAACAGCACTGTGCACACTTGTTTCACACCATTAGACCTAAAAAGCAGCTAGGCGTCAAAAGATGGTGTCCCTGGGAGGCAGCCATGTCAGAGACTGACTGACGGACTGCTTTGCTGTCACCAAACGGATGGACTCCCAGCAGAGTCTCGTATCATTTTCCCTTCCGTCACCCTGGTGCTCTTACGTCTGCTCAGCCTCGGTTCTGAGCAGAGTGCTGTAGCAAGAAGTCAGATCATTTCCAAAACCAAGGCAGCAGAGCACCTCCACCTGAATGTACTGACACTGGTTTTATTATGAGAGGTTTTCTAGGTAACTATGGTCATTTAATTATAACATTGCAGTTGGTAGTGCTACATAATGGAGCTGTAATTTCACAGAAGGTAAAGGTTATTTTTATGGAAAGAAGACGTTTCTTTCTGAAAATGTACCAAAACTTACTAGGTACTTTCCATAATGAACTGTGTTTTTTTTTTTTTTTTCTGTAGCTGTTTTTGGTACCTTCCCTGAAGATTTTACAGAACTTATCAGACACTTTCTGGAACATATTAGTTAATTTCCTGAAACTCAAAGCTATATTTGGAACCTTACGGGTATTCTAGTGAGTTCTGAATGGTAACCTCTAAGTTTATGAAAGTATCCTCTAAATTAAAGTAGTTAAGTTCAGGAGAAAAACTTGTAATTTCCAGATACTATCTGATACAGCACATTGAGAAAGTATTCACCCCTCTTGGCATTTCTTGTGTTTTCTAGCTCACAACCTGGAAAAGGGGATTATTTTAGGATTTGCATCATTTCATTTAAAGAACATGCAGCTTTCAACATTTCATTTTGTTTTTATTGTGAAACAAACACATTACATCTGCAAGTCATGCTGGATACGTCTCTAAGAGCTCGCCTCGTCTTGCTGCTGGGATTGTTGCCCATTCCTCAAGATAAACCTTCTCTAGCTCTAGATGGTTTCCGGTGGTGAACAGCAATCTTTAAGTCTGTCTGCAGATTGTCAATTGAATTGAGGTTTGGCCTTTGATTAGACATTACCAATACATTTAAAACTTCCCATTAAACCACTTGAGTGGAGCTTTAGCAGTATGCTTTGGGTCATTGTCTTTTGAAAGGTGAACCTCCGTCCCAGTCTCACATCGCTGACAGACTGAAGCAGGTTTTACTTCAGAAAATTCCTGTGTTTAGCTCCATTCATCTTCCCCTCTGTCTTTTCTTGGGGTGCTGAGATGTATTGATTATGAGCCAGACATAATGGTTTCCTTGGTGACTGAAAAGTGAAGTTTTATTTCTCCCATAAAGCTCAGCTCTATGAAGTTGGTCATATGAACAGATACTCCAGTAAAGCTTAACACAAAGAAATATCAAGATTGGTGAATAGTTTCTCATGGTACTGCAGGTTCAGGAAAGAACATGGTATGTCTTGCTATGTAACCTAGAGGTTATTGAAAACTATCTAATAAGTACCTATGAGTAATCTAGGTACTTGTCAGACAATTTTCCAGAAAATGCCAGATATGTTGTGGAAAGAGTCTGGTAAGTTTTGGAAGGTGACATCCGAGTCCCAGGATAGTAACGTGTTAGTTCTAGGAAATATTCAGTTCGGTGGAATAATCTCTGCATTCCAGAGAGTAACCTGAAAGGTCTGCAGGAACATGAGCTGTCATGTAGCGCCGCCAACTTTAAAGTGATTCTTCATCCTGTGTATGAAAGCCTGAAACATTTAATAATAATAAACCATTGCACAGAAAAAGTTTTCCTCTATGATCCATATAACATTGGATACAAGCATGACAGAAGTAGCATTATTAAACTGCTAGTCTTATTAGACAAAACCAAACTTTGATTTTAGCGATGTAAGAATGATTCGAATTCAATTAGAGGCTTGAAAATGAATGGCTTGCTTTTTTCAGGGCAATATTTAAATGGTTAGTGATCCTGATGCTTAGCTTGGCTAATTAAGCTAACAGTGATTATAGGTTTTTAACACTTAGTGTCATGCAGCATATCAGACTGTCAGAGAAAAAAGTTAAATTTTTGTGATTTACTCACAGTTGAGGTTTTTAGTTCTAGAAAAATTTGTTTGTGGAATCAAACAAGAAGATAAAACATGATTTAATCTTGAGGGAAACTAGGAAACTAAATGTTACCGTAATTGATTACCCTTGACCAAGAGAATTAAAAAAAACAAACTTAGCCTTGGTCTGCAAATGACCTACTAGGGAAGCAAAGAGAAACCAATTGTTGTTTTCTCTTTTTGCACATGTTGTTTTCATTATTGGTAGCATTTATGCAACTAATGCTATAAATGAATAAATCTTAGGGATGGACAGATGAATTTCATCAGTTAGCGTCTGCACTCTCTGCCAGATGTGTGTTGATGTATTTCCTCTTTTGAGTTGATTTTAATCAGTTATTTATCATTTGAAATGCTCATTGTCAGTTTGTCTCTGCAAACTGTTTGTATGATATTCAGATCCAGGATTCTGCGCCTGGCACACATGTGAGGCAACAAAACGTTGTCTAGTTATTAAAATAAACATTTCTCATCAGCTCATCCCCTCAAAATATTTGCCTGCTTGCACAAAGAGGGATGCCTTATAGATATCACACTAAGCTAACTCCTGTATGTAAAAGTGATGAAATCCCCACCTTTTTTCAAGCTACTAAATAAAAATATAAACTTTAGCGATGACTCCACTGACTGCTGTTGTCTGGCTGCAATGTGAGTCAGTCCTTTCAATCTTCTTTATTATTCTTTATTAACTTTAAAATAAATTTAGTTAAATTCATTAGTAATGGCACTTTTCTATTTAAGATTGGTACAATGTTTTGACTTACCTTTGTGTTCTTGTTGTTCTTGTTGAGGTACTTTACAGATCTAAAGATGGTACCTTGTGTAAGTTGGGATAGCTAAAGGATTAGTATGAGCCTGTTTTACTGTGTAAATAATATTTGGGGAACAATTATTCAAACTTGTACATTTAAAGTAGCATTTGACTACTAAAAAGGGGGAGTGTATTGAATAAAATGAGTGATATTCAACCAAAATGATTTCTGGCATTGACATTTGAATAACATTTACAAATAGTATTTATGCCGGGTAAATCAAATTAAAAGGGAGGATTCTTTATCCTAAGCATAATTCTAGTCTATTATTTGATAAGAAAATTGTACAACTGTGAATTTTACCCATGTTCTGTTGTCCTTCAGTTGTCCTTCAGTTGTCACTGTGTATTTACTGTGAGCAATTGTGATGAAGTTTAAACTTTTAATGTGTGCCTTAAATAATATATTTCATTTTTGGAAACAATACACCTATGTTGTTTGCTTTGTTCTAGTGTATTGAATTATTTTATTACTTTTTTCATCAAAGTGCAGGCTGCCCTCTAGTGTTGTTTGACTGGTGTTACAACAAATGGCTCAAATGTGGGGAGTCTTGGTATGACTGCTGAGAATATTTCACTAAAGACAACATTTTAAATAAATAGTTAAGTAAAAAGTGCATTTACTTACATGAGGCATCAAAAAGACTTCCTCTTTTGCTG
Organism: Poecilia latipinna; assembly: GCF_001443285.1. Classification (NCBI taxonomy): domain Eukaryota; kingdom Metazoa; phylum Chordata; class Actinopteri; order Cyprinodontiformes; family Poeciliidae; genus Poecilia; species Poecilia latipinna. The sequence goes on from NW_015117723.1 coordinate 6,914, forward strand.
CAGTTGACAAGCTTTATGAGCTGTTCTCTCCCTCTTACACACACTCATCCACTGTTTACGATTTGAGCTAACTGCTCCCTGAGGTCATCTGGAGGGTACGGCCCATTCCTTCCTCCACTGCAGACTTCGCTGAGGCAGCGCTTTCCACAATATTGGCTCAACTAGAGAGGGGATTTTCGGTTGATAAATGCTTCCACTTCTGACTGGCACTGCTGCAGATAAGCAGGCCACCTCAGCATATAAATTAGGCTTTAAGATGTTTAAAGTAAAATATGAGACAAAAATTTTGAAAAGAAATGTATTCTGAGATTTGCTGCCATATTCCTGATTAAAAAAGGGTTGCTACATTGTCTTCAACACAAAATTTGATGTTCTTTCATCCATTTTCTATTCATGATCTTAACTTGAAATCGTAAGTTTACATACATCAATTAAAAAAAAAAAACACGCACACATTTTTTCTCACTGTCTCAAGTTAAGTCAGACCAAATTTCTTTAGTTTCAGTTTAGTTAGATTTACGTAAATTAATTTCTGTTTGGTTGAATGTGAAGGAGGCTAATAAAATTCTAATTTTGAAGACATTAATAAATACATTTGTGACATATTCTCTCATTATTGTGGCATTTTGTAAGTAGAAATAATTGCGGTAATTCTTACCTAAAACAAGAGAAGTTTGGTCTGATTTTTAAGTTCAGACAGTCAGGAAAATAAATGTATGATTCATTTCACTGAGTGTATTTAAACTTCTGGTTAACTTTATGTGAAACGCTACATTGAGTCTAATGTCTAATGTTCAAGGCATAAGTGGGATGTTTGTGATCTGTTTAAACTTTCAGTGAAAATAAATACAGAAGTAAAATGTAGAAGTGTGGAGTGCAATTACTATTCAAGTCTTCTTAATAGTAATGTCAAAACAATGGATTTTTCCAAATAAATTCATCCCATGAACTAATCTTGTAACCACATTTTATCCAAGTCTAACTCCATTCTAGATTGTTTCTTCTCTTTGTAGAAAACTGATGGATTATGTAGACAAACCAAAAATAAATCAAATCCGTCAAGTCATTTAGTTTGAGAGTATATTATATTCTTAATATTTTATATTATAGCCTGATTACATTGACAGTGGTTCTGATGACCTTAACCTTAAAATAAACCAAAACAACTACAAGGAACAAACAGGGAAAGACCAAAGAAATGAAATAAAGAGATAACACCAGCTGCAACTCATGTTTATTCAGGAAACATTTCATACCAGCACACCTTTAAATGACCTGCCATCTCAGAGTTCTGACACAATCGTAAAAAAAAAAAAAAATTAAAAGAAACGTAACAACAAAGGTTGTCATCCTAACATAAATACAAGAAGACCCACATCTCATCTCAGCCTTAGTGTGCAGAATAATAAGAGCATCTTGTTTCAATTGTCGCCAAATAAAGAGAATGGATTCCCTGACGGCACCGTCATCCTCTGCCTTATCAGAAAATAGGCTGGTTTACTTTCAGGCTGCTGCTGAATGTGTTGAGGATTTTATTAAAGGGTTAAGGTGGATCACAAGTGAATGATGGTCTTCCACTTGTCCTTCAAATGAGAGCCGCGCTAGTTAAAAATAAAACAAATCAGTAAAGAGCAGTAATAAGAGAGCTATTTTTTACCCAGCAAGTTTAGAGTTTGTATTTATTTGTTAGCACCTTTCTGTTCCATCGTTCTGTTTTGTAGAAATGGTCACAGCGTCACAGAGGCAGCCAGTTTACATGAAGCAAATGCAAAGGACTGTTTCTTGCCATGTTCTTTACGCAAGAAAATGAAGGAACGCAAAATAATAAAATCTGACAAACCTTTAGGGAATGAAGAATAATAAAAACACTTCTAATATTTCCTCTTTCTTTGTGTTTTCTCAAACACTGATCTTATTGTCTTTTTTAACATCAATACAGTACATAATGAGGACGGTAAGTATGGCCTTACAGGAGGAGGTGGGAAAGGATCATGGATCACGTCACCCATATTAATGTGGCCCATGCAGCTCCATGTCCAGCAGCCCTCCTGTGTTTAGAGGTGATAAAAGAATTTAATTGGTCCGGTAAACCCAAACAGGCTGCAACCACATCATTCACAAAGCTACATTACATCTACCATATGTACATTGCCAACTAGAGCTAATCAATGGTACTGCATGACAAAACATGGCTATTGTGGGATCTATTGTTCAGTCTTGCTGACTATGGAGAAAGCTCGCTACTGAAAGGGGTGATATTAAAAGCCAAGCAGGGTAAAAGGAGAATCCCTAGAAAATCAGTATCCATTTTCCTTTGAAAAACTTTATTTCCTTCTCAAGGTTAAATGTGATGATGTAAGGTTTTACCAAAGTACATTAGAACATGGCTGTGTGGTTGGTATGAAGTATTCTGCACTGACATGAACTGAGGCTGACATTGTTCATGTGAAATGTGCTTTGTTGGCAACTTCTGTTTCTGTTCTTTCCAGGAAAACGGATACAATTCTCATCTGAGCATAGTAGCAGTGTGACAGGTAAGGCATGAGGATTCAGTGTTTTGCTCTTCAAATTTTGACTAACTCTGGTCCTCTGTCCCTTTTTCCCTCCCCTCCCTCGTCCCCTCCCTCTATCGTCCACTCTGTTCTTCTAGAAGTGTTGTCCTGCTGTTTAACTGAGAGATGTGATGTTGGACCGACCACCAGGGGGCACTACAATACGGCGACCAGGTGGCCTGATGGGAGCGTCCTCTGGGGTGGGAGGACCTACACAGGAAGAGAGAGTTAAAACGTTACGTGACAAAGAAGAGGCAGTTATTGATGGTATGTTAAATATATATTTAAGTAAATTACCACAAGCTTTAGTAACTAGTTAGTCTCTTGCATTCAAATCAATAAAAAGAGAATATTAAAGATCTAAAAGGCCTAAAAGGTTAGGAAAAAATATTTTCCACACCCAATGTTCTGATGTTACAGTTTGTGTTAATGTGTGGTTGTAACATGACGAGATGTGAAAAAGAATATGAAATAATGAATAAATGTTTATTGCCATCTCTGACAATGTTATTCTTTACATTCTCCACAAATCTGTAAATTAAACCTGAGGTGAACTTAAGCCTATTTAGTAATATTTGATTAAAAGATCTGAGATGAGTAAAGCAGTTTTATTCCAACTAGATTTAGTAGAATTTATTTCTTAAACACAATTTTACCAACACTAAACAAATAGCCTGCAAAATCAAAGAGGACATATACTTTTATGACTTAATTATATATTTTGTGATTATACTATACATGGGAATAGGGAATGATATCATCCAATCTTGACATTGTGTTTTGGAAAACTTCTAGTTAATGAACCGAGAAAATGCTTTGCAAAACTTTAACACACAAACATCAGTGATTAAATGGGTGAAACCAACTTAATTCACTAACTTACATAACCAGATGGATTTGTCAATTTGATTTATTTGCTTACCTAATCAAATCTGATTTAAAACAATCAAGTCTGTGAATAATAAATACAGCACTTTTACCAACATTTTGTAGCAGTGTGAATGGAGGGCTGTGGTGATTTATAGACTGACGCAGGCCTGCATAACCATTACAGTGTCACGAAACTGCAGCCAAAATCAGAATCTGGCACCCTCCTCTGGAAACCAGCGACACCATTTGTCAGACTGTTTAGATTTATGTGCTATTTAAAAGCTCTTTCTAAGTTGGCACAAAAATAATTCTTACTGAAAATATTTATTTCTCAGATTGTTTCCCTGGATATTTACACTGTTACATTTTGCAGCATCAGTTCTATAGAAGCTACAAGATTCAAAGCCTGACATTGTAGTATAGTTTCCAAAGGACGAGCCAAAGGCCGACTCGAATAATCTGCAAACACAACAATGGAAAGCAGAATGATGTCAGACCATGAAACACTGTGACTAATCAAACAATCCTCTCCATCTCCTTCCAAACAAGTAAATCAACTCTGCAGGTGGTAGCTTCACAAAAACTAAAATAGAAGAGGACTAGGACTCATTCTCAAAATATGCATACACACACACATACACACGCGCACATATGCTTACACAAGATCACGCAAACTGTTGCAAAACCTGGGAAACCAGGAGCAGCCTCAGATATATGTAATCAAAGTTGGAATTCTTTCCAACAAAGGTCACATTTCTCCAGCGAGGTCTCACTCGTTAGCTTTGCTTGTAAAGACAAGCTATGCATTCGGCTAAACTTCTTTCAAACTGAGTTATTACCTATAAAAAAATACAAGATTACAAAAGCTGAAATGATTTTTCATCTAATTAAAGAGCAAAGATTGTCACAATTTGGCAGTTTGGATGAAACATTTACTAACGTTTCTTGTCTCAATCTAAGTCTGTTCTGTGCTAACATGACATATGGGCACAATCATGCTGTCATGCTGGAGCTCTGTATGATGGAACAGATGCCAAACAGTGATATTACTGTGACCTCACACATCAGACTGGCCTTTCTAACAGAACAGGTCAAGATGTTTGGAATGGAAAAGTTTCAGCCTTGAAGGAAAATGTATCCAGAATCACTTCAAATGCAGTTAGAGCATCAGTCAGGAAAACTTCTCTTCACTGTAACTTACACAGTTTGAAGAAGTTGTACTTAAATTATGCTGATCTGATCTTACTAAATTTAATAAGCAGGTACCAGGAAACAAAAGATATCTTGTGCTTTTACCCATTGGCCAGTTTCTGATGGACAGACAACAAGAGCAGAAGATTGCCTTTGAAAAGAGAAGTTGGGCCTGAACTTTTATACTTTGCCACAACATGAAGGCTGACATTTAGCAAATTACCCAGAAGTCCTCAATCACTCTAATTCCATGTTAAATAAATTAATAATTAAGTAAATTAAACCTTAGTAATCTTACTACTTACTTACTATCAGTACTATTGCTATCAGGAATAAAATATCCTGATCAGGAAATCCTTGTTTTAGTTTTTAGGATAGACTAAGATTATCCACGTGGATAATTAATACAATGTCTAAAATGGAAAAACAAAACCACAGTTTCAGTTTAGAAATTAATTTAACAAATAATGTACGAGAACAAGATAATAAAAGTAATCATGAATGCCACTAATGCTTCACATTACAGCTAATGTCAATATTAGGAGAAACTGAAGCGCATGTATTCTCTCTTTATGTCAGTACATAAACGGCAAAGCAAAGAAGAGCACAGAGATGGTTTTTCTTGTAGGATGCCTTGGTATGGCGTTACCTGCTAGACTGAATCCAGACTGGTGCAGGTTTCTGACCGGCTGCTTGGTGGGCGAGGTGCGTGCCGAGGCGGAGGGGGTGCCGCCACGGGACATGGAGAATTCAGACACGGGCCCGTCGTACATTCCTCTGGGCACTGCCCTCAGCACAGCCAGCTGCAGGACAGACACGTGTTAGACATGGAGGAGTAAAAACCTGACAAAAATGAGGATTCACAACGGTTTCAACGGGTTAATGTTGGTGGACTTTTATGACAAAATACAAATATAGATTCACAGTCTCCTGGAAAACAGAGACTCACACATATTAACTGTGCAGTATACTTTTGAGCAGAAAAAAACTAAATACACACACAGCATGTATGTGTTCAAATGAAGTGAATGTAAATGAAAAAGCTATCATTTTGAAGGTCTACCCGCCGGTGTGGTGACTCAGTGGAATCTTGGAAGTCTGTTAAAAGTTAAAATGAGACATCTGTGATCCATAAAGGCAAAACAGTAACTGCTACCAAGATAAACAGCACACTGTTACTGCAGCTCCATTTTCTCATTAACAGTCAGCTGCAAATTAGGAAACGTCTGCAAATGTGAATCCTCTGGCACAGTATGGGAGCGGAAAACAGGCACCGCTTGGTATTATTCAAATGAAGTTGTTTCAATGTTGCTAAGTTTTATTTATTGTTATTGCTTTTCTTCCACTGTCCTTCAAATAGTTTCCAGCTATTCAACAAAATATATATAAATTTTACTTCACTGCTGAAACTGACAACAAAAGACTACTGCACACAATAAATATAAGCTGCCATAATATGTTTCTGGATGATTCAAGCGATTTACTAGACAGCAAAACATTGTTCAATAAACTCCCTCTAAAGCACTCACCGTCCTCCTGGCCTTTCCTGTGATGAAAGTGAGATTGCTAAAAAGCTTTTGGAAAACTGTCAGGAGAAAACTCCAGACGTTACACCGAGAGCTCAGCTGGCCACCAGTCGGTTGGTTTCCAGCTCGACTGGCCGACAGGCAGAGGGCTGGCTTCAATCTCAAAAATCACATCTTTTTTCAATCAGTGAACACAAACATAAGCAATACCAGCTTTTGCTGAGATCAACAATCTTCAGTGTGCATGTTGTAAATGCAGGAAGAAGACTCAGCTACTATCATGGAGGTGAAGTTAAAAGAAGAACAAAAAGTCTAAGATAATATTTAAAAGAAAACAATAATTTCAGCTGTTCATTCAGGCTTCTCTGCTCGTTTTGCTCGTTTGAATTCATATTTTTGCAGATTTGATAAGTTGTTTGGTAGAAAAACCTGTCAGGATTTCTACAGGTACTGTTTTTTATTGTCCTAATGTAATCCACAATTTTCTGACACAGAATTTTGGGTTTTATTATCTGTAAACAAAAATCACCAAACAATTAATCAAGGCCTGAAATATAAATATAAAATATCCATTTAATATATGAGTTTTCCTTTCTTGTACCTATATTTATTTGTTCCTGACTTTAGGACATTTGATTGAGTTGAGAAAAAAGAAAACAGACCAGGAGTTAACATCACAGAAAACAGAAGTTATGTCAACTATAAATCATATTTTCTTTGTTTCTTTGCTCTGAGTTCCTCTTTCAGACACACATGGTATGACTTTTCCTCACCTGTTCTCCAGAAATGAATAAATGACTGCTTAAGGAAAGGATTAAATAATACTGTTTAACACTAAACACTAAATGCAGTTCTCCAAGAGAAATGTGAATTGACTATGACCAAAAATCGCAGAATACAGCTTTAAACAAATTGGTTGAGTAAATGTTAGTAACTGTTGAGTAATTTTAGAAAGAGAGAATTGTCTGTTCATCATTCCTTTTGTAAAGTTTTACCAGACCTGGAGGTGTAACTTTACTTAATTTAATTACCATCAGTAATTAACTAACTTGTTGAGTTAAACTGCAAATTGTTGTAGATTTGTAGCCTCAAAAATGTATAATTATCTATCTGAAGCAGTAACTAAGTTATTCACCTGCTTCCTGGCTTTGATGCGCTTGTAGGCAAAGTCTGGGAAGGGGGGGCAGGGAATAAAACGTCCCACTCCAGAGGTGACATGAAGGTTTCCGTCTTCCAGAACAATCTTTCCTTGGCATATCACCACCAGCGGCGCACCGCGCAGCTCCATGCCCTCAAACACATTGTACTCAGCAGCCTGAAACACAAAGAAAAGGATTTTAATGAGAAATTAGCTGTGAATTTATGGACACCTTCAAAAATGTTGAGACATTCTGGAGGAACAAACTCTTCCTTTAAACCTTTACTGGCCCTTCCTTCCAAAATATCACTTTGTTAAGCTTGATGTTTATTATTGTTATTATTATTATTCAACCTTTGCTCCCTTTTTTCAGCCTTGTGTATTTTCTATCTCCTCCAGATTCTCCTTTCTCAGCGTGTCTGTGATCTCTGATGGTTTCCTCCTCCTGTTCCATTGTTCCATATTTCCTCCAGTCCACCCCCCCCCCCCCCCCCCCCCCCCCCCCCCCTCCCTCTCTTTTTCCTTTTC
>NW_015117724.1:0-4061 GCF_001443285.1 Poecilia latipinna
TATCACGTTATAACGTGATAGCTCTCGAAAAAAATTTTTCCCTGCGTGATAGCAATACGCTTCCGTAGCATTGAGAACAAGTTTGCTCATGTTATCGCTTAAACCTAGCAATAACTAGGAAGATGCCTGGCAGCCATTTTGTCTGCATTTAGCCACACCCAAATAGCCTTCATGTATTATAAACTGAGTTTCTAATGTTAGTAGGAATAACTAAATAACTAATGTGGTGAAGAGGGCCGTCTCTTTGGACAGTGGTACTTGCCAGAAGCCCATAATTCCATCAAGTTTTGAAAGATTCTGAGTACCTGCTAACTTGCTTAGCCTCTGGTCCTCAGAGGGAAGGATGTGTCTCTCACAATATACTGACTTATTTAAAGTACTGACTCATTTAAGGGTGCCATATCCACACAGATGCATTCTCTGTGTTCTTCTTAGGAGCTACAATGATGTCACAGCACCAGTCACTTGGCTCATCCACACAACAGCTTGACAGGAGTAATTAGAGCACTCCTTTATGAGTTTAGAAGATGTCTGTAAAAGTGATGTAAACTAATTTTAATCAATTTATGTTTATGTTTTATCTTGTAAATATTTACATTGTTGGTTTTAATTTCATACTTAGTCTTTTTTATGTAATTTAACAGCTGTTGCCATGACCACAGATGAAGTGGAAAGTCACCAGAAAAAGCCAAAGCAGCAGCAGGAAGAAGCTGGCCAAGATCCTCAGCTGCATTCTCATGAGGATGACAACCTCCAGCCTCAAAATCAAAATTCTACCAGCCATGGTCTCTCTCGCCTCTTCTCTTCCCTCCTTAAACGGCGTTCACAGTATGACAATGAGGGGAGACAGAAAGAGGATGAGGAAGATGAAGCTAAAGCTCCTATTGCTGATCCTGAACCTGAATTGAAAATAGAGGGAGAGGTTGCCTTGGACCAACATTCAGTCAGCAGTGCAGAGGTTCAGGTAAGCTGTGAAATGCATTTGCTCTCTTACAGATGTTTTAGATCTTACATTTTAATATAAGGCACAACGCAGTTTTTTATAATGATTTGGCTCCTTGATCAAATGTTTCTACTCCAAACATTCATAATTCATAATTTTGTTCAAATTATGAACAAAATTTGAGGGTTTCATTGTCACTATGCAGACAGTATTGAACAGGGTTGAACCTATACTGATTACTCATTCAGGATATCACACAAAGAGCCCAGACCAACATTTAAAACAGGATATGCCTCCCCTATTTCTGTTGAACAATGTTACATGACTCAATAATAAAAAGAACCAGATTGGACAAAATATGTGATTTCTAGGGGAATTGAAAGGTCAGAACTATTGGTGATCAAAAATTTAAATAAAGGTTTCATAAAGGTTTCACGGCTCCATAAAACAGCACAGGTGTTTTAGAAAATATTCTGTGGACTGATAGGATAAATCTAGAATTTTTGGAGAATTTGTTTGTGTTTTGTGCAGTTGTTTTTCTGAAAGGATTTCAGAAAAACAACATCAGACCACTAATCAAACATGGTGATGATAGAGTGCTGGTGTGGTTCTGCTTAGCTGCTTCAGGATCTTGTGACAGATCCATGAATTCTACTCTCTAGCAGAAAGCTCTGGAGGAAAAGATTTCCAACTTATGTAGTTTATTTAGTGTGGCAAACATCCAACTCTGAAAAACAAAAGAGGGTTTTGGATTGGCCTAGCCTAGTCGAAGTCTGGACTCCAGTTCAAATGTAGTGGCAACTGCCCACTTATACTAAAACCATGCAGTGTGGCAGAATTAATACACCACTGTATTAACTTTGGCAATGTAACAGACTTATTACACATTTGCCTCTATGAAGGTTTATTCTCTGTTGGGCTTACTGCGTATTGCTTAATGTGTAAATTAGGCTATCTGAATTTATATTTATTTGCAATGTATATTTGTATATGTGTTATGTATATTTGCAATGAGTCTGTTACAACAATGTAGCAGACTCATTGCCAAGTGTCATGAAGTGTTGATGTCTGCCATGTCTGCCAAGAGTCGCACAACCACTTATTAGGTTTTGGAGTTATTTCCTTTTTTATGTCGGGCCAGTTTGGTTTGTACGGAGCCCTCCAGGGGACATGGGGATTTTTTTTTTCTTTTGCGTCCCCTCGCAAAAGGTTTTGCGTTCACTCGCAATAATCTACTGATCAGTTCATGCGGCATAATTGATACTGTAAGCCAAAGGTTCCCAAACTGTGGGGCGCGCCCCCTAGGGTGGCGCCGTGTCATTGCAGGGGGGGTGCGGGAAGCCGTCTGGATGAAAAAAAAACAAAACTGAACACTATATGCGCTGGGTTTTTACCTTAGAATGGCCAACTCTCTGTTATTCCTCTGTCAATTTGATACAGTAGAGGCTTCCACACTTCCCATATTTGTGTCCCCTGTCACTTTTATCAACAGTTAAAACTGTTTAATCCGTTGTTAACATGTTGTAACCTGTTTTTCCGAGCCGCCTTTAAACGCAACATGAGTGCTACGACGCTCGCGCTGGGTTTACACCTGTGAAGGAGACCTGCTGCTGCTGTGCGGAGTTACGTAGGTTTGTGTTGGAATCACGGCAGCAAACCAGCAAAACGCAAAGAACTTTTCACAGTTTTTCCCTCCAAACTAACCGACTGAGTTGAGTGAAGCTGTTGGATGCAGGTAAAGATAGCTAAAAGATGACTAGCTAATATCAATACAGAACCTTAAGCTTAACAAGTACCTTGTAGGCTACCGGAGTTGGTGTCTATTTTCAGCTACGTACATTCATTTTGCCCCCAAAAAAGTCGATGCCCTACCACCCCCCCATCACACGCTCCTTTCAACCAGACAGCCATTTGTAATCCATAGGGGGGGCGGAGAAAATGTTTGGAAACCACTGGGGGGGCGCAGAAGAAAAAATTTGGGAACCACTGCTGTAAGCCATTTTTATGGTGACCGCCGTACTTTCTGCTTTAATACAAGGTTATGTAAGGTTTTTCTGTTAATGTTAATATCTCATTGAGAAATATCTGACGTTTTATATCTTTTACTTTAGTATAGAAATGCACCACAAACCTATGATATAAACAGAAACTTTCCGTAAGTAGGAAAGAAACAGGGGCGGATCCACTGGGGTGGCATGGGGCGGCAGTTGCCACCCCAAACGAGAGCTACCACAAGGGGGCACCTATTCCCTTTTTTTGTTGTACTATTGTACAGAAGAGGAACTAGTCTTCCATTTTGTTGTAGAAGAGAACATAGGTGATGATGAGGTGCAGAGCGGTAAACTAACGTTACTTTTCTCATGTATGAAAATATAATGTTTAGTACCGTGGAGAGCTGGCTTTACGTGGACGAAGTTAAATAAATTGAAAGTGTGAAATACTTCAAAAGTGCGTCCTGCTGTTTTGGGTTAGAGTGGCTAACCACCGCTGCTAACTCCTTCTCCAAACTCTCGCCGCACCGTCACAGTATGAAACTCTTTCTTCCGACAACATTGAATGCAACACAATGTAAGCTGGAAGTGCGAGAGAAGGACAGAGCGTGAGGCAGCAGCATTGATGGATATATTACTGGATTGGACATTATGTGACTTATCGCCATTGCTGTCCATTGAGTCAGGAATATCGGTGGTCAGGAAAATACTACAATCACTCAAAGAATCCGAAAAAAGGACGCAATGTTTAGCGGTTAATTCTACCCTATGACAGCTATAGATAACAAGGGCTTCAGATTTCACAGGTGAGGAAAAAGTTTTAATTTAAAGAAAACATTGAACAAGTGAGCAGTGGGTCAGTTATACTAGCCTAACTGTTGCTGGCCTGGTATTGACTTTGATAACCTTAACATGTGCTGCGCAGTTCGGTGTGTTTTGGTTCCGTTAGCACTAAACTAAGACAACCCGCCCACCAAGTCATCAGTAGAGCAGCTGTTTAAATCAGCTAATCAACCACCCGCGGTGGTCAGGCAAAAACTTATGAATAATGACAATATAGACATCAAGCCTGACAATAAAATGTAACAAACTGAATGTTGTATTTTGGTGTTTTTGATACTTTTTTG
>NW_015117724.1:7167-7628 GCF_001443285.1 Poecilia latipinna
TGATGGATATATTACTGGACTGGACATTACCTGACTTATCGCCATTGCTGTCCATTGAGTCAGGAATATCGGTGGTCAGGAAAATACTACAATCACTCAAAGAATCCGAAAAAAGGACGCAATGTTTAGCGGTTAATTCTACCCTATGACAGCTATAGATAACAAGGGCTTCAGATTTCACAGGTGAGGAAAAAGTTTTAATTTAAAGAAAACATTGAACAAGTGAGCAGTATTGACTTTGATAACCTTAACATGTGCTGCGCAGTTCGGTGTGTTTTGGTTCCGTTAGCACTAAACTAAGACAACCTGTCCACCAAGTCATCAGTAAATCAGCTAATCAACCACCCGTGGTGGTCAGGCGAAAACTTATGAATAATGACAATATAGACATCAAGCCTGACAATAAAATGTAACAAACTGAATGTTGTATTTTGGTGTTTTTGATACTTTTTTGTGTGGAA
>NW_015117724.1:10314-14708 GCF_001443285.1 Poecilia latipinna
GCTGTATTAAGCTGAAAATAGTTCATCTGCTTATGTTCAGCAAGCAGGGGCGGATCTACTGGGGTGGCATGGGGTGGCAGTTGCCACCCCTAAGGAGAGCCTTGCCACCCCTGTTGCCACCCCAGCTAGCGACAATGAATTCAATAAATAGTTATGGCAAATCGGACATTAAGCGCATGAAACTCTTTTTTCCGACAACATTGAATGCAACACAATGTAACCTGACCACCACTGCTAAGTAGCGGGAAGTGCGAGAGAAGGACAGAGCGCGAGCCAGCAGCATTGATGGATATTACTGGACAGGACATTACGTGATTTATCGTAAGTCACACATGCGCCATTGCTGTCCATTGAGTCAGGAATATCGGTGGTCAGGAAAATACCACAATCACGCAAAGAATCAGAGCAACGGACGCAACGTTTAACAGTTAATTCAACCATAGATAATGGTAATAAGGGCTTCAGATTTCACAGGTGAGCAAAACGTTTTAATTTAAAGAAAACATTGAACAAGTGAGCAGTATTGACTTTGATAACCTTAACATGTGCTGCGCAGTTCGGTGTGTTTTGGTTCCGTTAGCACTAAACTAAGACAACCCACACACCAAGTCATCAGCTAATCAACCACCCGCGGTGGTCAGGCAAAAACTTATGAATAATGACAATATATAGACATCAAGCCTGACAACAAAATGTAACAGACTGAATGTTCTATTTTGGTGTTTTTGATACTTTTTTGTGTGGGAAATGTTTGTTTTTTTTGGTGTTGATTCTCCTGATCGGTAATCTCTACTCTATCTGCTGATTGAGCTGTTGTTTGTCGGTTGCCATGGCAACGGGTCCGTGCGAAATGCCGACACACAGAGCGAGAAAAGGTGGAATAGAAGAGGTTCTGTCTAGTTTGGTTCTTCACCTGTTTATCAACTTTATTGCACCTTTATTGTGGCGCACTGCAGCCGCTGCAATTCCTAACAGTTAAACAAGCGACAAAAACTGAACTAATCCCCTCTGTTTGTAAAACGAGGTCATATTTATACCAGTCGTCAAACTACGGCTCCTACAGCATTTAAAATAAAACGATTGACCAACATAAGAAAAATCCTCCCTTTTTGCATCTTGACAGAACTAACAGAAATCAAACTGTTTATAGATTGGTATCATGGAGAATTTATCAAACATCAGTTTTCTCATCTTTATTTTAAGTCGTATTTAATAGTATACCTGATAACAAATGATAGCGCTACTAATATTTTTGTGACAGATTTCTGCTTGTCCTGCATTGGGATAAAATGGTTTTCTGGACACAATGAATCACATAGCGGCTAGTCCAATCCAGTAATACATATCAATTAGCAGCAGTATGAAATACATAAAAATAATTAACTGTACTATATTAAGAAATTATATTTAATCCTCACTGCTACATGAAGCTCATTTTGAAACAGTGCAAATTAAAAACAATATTTTGCAACAAGTAAATCAAGTAAATTAAGTCTAATGTTAGATTCTGTGTAAGCCAAATGTGAGAGTGAGACATATTATCTATCTATCTATAGAGAGACAGATACATACATAGATACATCGATTCTGGGATATGCTGCCACCCCTGAAAAAATCCCTGCCCCCCTCTTACCACCCCATAAATATTTTGCTAGATCCGCCCCTGGAAAGAAATAAAAATACATCCAAATTATTTGGACTATTTCTGAGTTATTATCGCGGGGTAATAAGTCACCTGACAGTTTTGATTGTGTCTCTATTGTGTACGTCTGAATAGTTTAAAGGGCTGCTTCCAGTGCCGTTCCATCTTTGACTTAACAGACATAAACATGCAGTGAATAAATCGATTTTCAATCAGTTTTTTTGCACCAAAGAGTTACCGTATTTTCCGCATTATAAGACGCACCGGATTATAAGGCGCACCTTCAATGAAAGGCCTATTTTAAAACTTTTTTCATATATAAGACGCACCGCATTATAAGGCGCATAGAATAGACGCTACAGTAGAGGCTGGAGTTACGTTATGCATCCACTAGATGGAGCTGCACTACAGGGAATATCAACAAAACAGTCCGACTCCGGTTGGTTAGGAGAGCCTCCTGCGACTGGGCCGAGGCGTGGCCGGACGATGGTCACCCTTCTCTGTTCATGCACAGCATGTTCGTGGAGAAAGTGGTGCTAAATTACCTGCAGACAACCTGATTATAGACGATCGGTAGGTAGACAGGTCAGTCAAAGTTTATTAACAAACCAGCATTCTGACAACTATCCCAGCATGCACCGCGCGCTTCTTCTTCTATGGGCGAAAATGAAGTCGGCGGCTGCTTACCGTAGTTGCTAGACCTGCTGTGGCTCAATATTGGTCCATATATAAGGCACACCGGATTATAAGGCGCACTGTCGGCTTTTGAGGAAATTTAAAGTTTTTAGGTGCGCCTTATAGTGAGGAAAATACGGTAATAATAATAAACATGTTTTATTATTATAAAACACGACAGGTGATACCCGCACTGGGTTAACTCGGGGAATCTCATCTGTCCGTGTATCAATCAACTCCAAACCTCTTCTTTGTTCTGTCACAATTATCGATTTATTCCACTTGATGACAGTCACCTCCACATCGACACACCCACCACCAGGTGTCAAAGCCGCTGCTCCTATCATATCAATAATTACTTATTTTATTCATATGGCTCTTAGAGACCTTTAGTGAAAACGTGTTTTATGCAAAAAACTGATTGAAAATCAATTAATTTACTGCATTATGTCTGTTAAGGCTCAGATGGAACGTCACTGAAAGCAGCCCTTTAAACCATTCAGACAAACACAACAGAGACACAATCAGATGACCTATTACCCCACGATAATAACTGTATTTTTATTTCTTTCCTACTTACGGAAAGTTTCTGTTTATATCATAGGTTTGTAGTGCATTTCTATACTAAAGAAAAAGATATAAAACGTCAGATATTTCACAATGAGATATTAACATTCATGGAAAAACCTTTCATAACCTTGTATTAAAGCAGAAAGTACGGCAGCAACCTTAAAAAAGGTTTACAGTATTCAATTATGCCGCATGAACTGATCAGTAGATTATTGTGAGGGAACTCAAAACCTTTTGCGAGGGGACGCAAAAGAAAAAAAAAATTCCCCATGTCCCCTGGAGGGCTCCGTAGGTTTGGATATCTTTTTGGCCCTGTGATAAAATTTGTATTTTGTTTTTACATAGGTTTTTTTATTTTTTACTTTTTTGTCTGAACATAAAATTAGTTTGATCTGAAACATTTAACTGTCATAAAACAAAACTTATACAGGACTTTAAGTTTCTGTGGTATGAGCAAAATGAATTTATATTTTTCTGATTTATTAGCTAAATTCATTATCTGGCTCCTTCAGAAAATGTGACAGTATACGTTTCTGCCAAAATAAACCAATTCTTATGAAACTTTCTAAAATACAGATTTTTTAATATAGTTCTTTAAAGGTAGAACATTAATTTGACCATCTTGCTTTCTGTAACTTCCAGTTACATCATTTATTCCAGAAGAAATTCTGCCTGGATGAAGTATGCATATTATTAGCCATAAGCTTAATTGTATATATATGTTCCACTTCATTAGTTTAGTTTAACTCAGCCCTAAAGAAACCTATAAAGCTGCCTACTGTCCAACCAAATTATTAAAGAATTTAGAACAGAGTGTGGTACCATCATTAAAATTAATTTGTCAGGCTCTTCAGGCAGAAAAGAAAGATGCAGCTGAGGACATGACTGGAAAGATGAAGGAGAAGAATGACCAAAAGGGAGAGGCAGTGGTTCTGGACAAGGAGGAGGACAAAGAAAAGGAATTTGGTTCTGAAAGAAGGGGTAAGGAAGATAAGGAGAAGACAACAGAGGAGGAGGCCAAGACTCCCAGAGCTCCACGCCGACCAAAGACACTGCAGATCAAAGTCACACTGCTGGATGACGCTCTGTTTGAGTGCGAGTTGGATGTAAGGATTTTTTTCCCCCCCTTTTAACCACAGTGTAAGATTTTTGTTGCTGTTGTTGCTTTTGACAATCATACTTTATTTGCTATATAAAAATTTTATTAGTCAGAAAACTGGTACACCAAACAGCATTATGAATGTGAGCAGCACTGGTTTCCAATGATGTCATATGTCTAAACTGTAAAAACATAAAAACTAAAATAATGTTTTTAAAAATAAAAAATGTTTTTTGAGAATAGACTTAGACAATTACTACTAGAGTACACCAAGATTTAAAGCTGCAGTAAGTAACTTTTATAAAATAATTACTTTTTTCTTTGTTTTTCCTTTTTATTTTTTACATATTTCTTAAACTGACCATTATGTCATAAGACAATCTGTGTGAAAAAAAAAAACAATCTGCA
>NW_015117725.1:0-1493 GCF_001443285.1 Poecilia latipinna
TCAGATTGAAAATATGACATCATTTCCTTTCAGCATGTTTTGAGAGGAACCAAAATATTTGCTTTCTTCCCTTCAGAAGTCTTATTAATTCAGTCTGAATCAAAATTGACACCTCAGAATGCAAAAAAATAGACTTTCACAACCAAGTCAATTATTTTACATTGTATTCAATGTAAATTATTAGCTTGAATGAACAACTCTGTGCTACACTTTTTCCAGTGTACAACATGGCCCTATTTCAGAAAGCAGGATAAGTGAAAGTCCAGAGTGAGTTCTGGGTTACATATGTGCATATGGGTCTTCAGGATCCGCGCATAGTTCAGATAAGTTGACACTTATCCTGAATCAACTTACTACCACAACTTACTGCGTGAATCAACCCTGGTCGTTTCTAGGATTGTTTGAACAAATCCTGAGTTTGTTCCTCTTTTTAGGTGAGACCTGGCACAAAATAAGGAAAGTGTCAGAAATGGGGTGCTCTATTCTTTTGATATTGGAGAGCAAATACTCAGCAGAAATCTCAGTCGGCAGAAGTTGATCACACCATGATTAGAATGTTTTAACATATTTGTGAGAGGTAGTTTTTCCTCACACGCAGTTTATGTCAATGCCTGCACATCACTCATATGATACAACGAGGACATTCTTTGTGCTGCACTTTGTCTTAATTCCAACAGGATTTTGTAGCATCTAAACTGTGAATGTACAGCAGGGTTCCTTTGTAGATGTGAATTTACCACTCACATTTATGTAATGAGGTTCTCCTGTGTTCTCTGTGTGCATAGACATAATAAAGAGTAGATCCTCCATTGGCTGTTCGGGCACAGTGAAATGCCAGCTAAAGTTAGCTATAATGCTTGGTGTAATACAAGGGTTCAGCCACCGCTATGAAGGCTGACTGAGGCTTCATAAATCTTAAAAAGTTTTAATTATTCCCCAACATTGATTTCAATTGTCTGACACAAGAGCGCTACCTTGGAAATAAAACAATATTACTATTATAAATATCTAAAAATAATTTATGATGGTGATAGGATGATAGAATGCCAACTGTTTAACAAATCCAGTTGCAAAATGTCTTCACTCCTAAATATTCCACAGTCAACTGTCAACTGTATTATAAGAAAATGGAAGTGTTTGGGAATGATAGCTACTCAGGAACAAAGTGGTAGGCCACATAAACTGACGGAGTGGTGTCAGCGGATGCTGAAGCACATTGTGTGAAGAGGTTGCCAATTTTCTGCACAGTCACTACAGACCTCCAAACTTCATGTGGCCTTCAGATTAGCTCCGGAACTGTGCACAGAGAGCTTCATAGAATGGGTTCCCATGGTGACCAGCAGCATCCAAGCCATACATCACCAAGTGGAATGCAAAGCGTCAGATGCAATGGTGTAAAGGAGTGGTCCCCAACCCCCGGGCTGCGGACTGTTACCGGTCCGTGGACCAATTGGTACCGGGCCACGCAAGAAATAATTAAATATTTCCGATTT
>NW_015117725.1:6425-7855 GCF_001443285.1 Poecilia latipinna
AGTCAGGGAAAACCCCACAGGGTGCGATGAAAGGGCAAAGAAAACCAAATTGGGTATATTCAGGCTTTAGAGGGAACACCAACATGCAGAAGCCTTATCTGATGGTTTTGTTGCGACCCCCCCCCACCGGGCTGCAGCAAAATTTCCAAGTCTTGACCGGTCTGCGAAAATAAAAAGGTTGGGGACCACTGGTGTAAAGCATGCTGCCACTGGACTCTAGAGCAGTGGAGGCATGTTCTCTGGAGTGACAAATCGCAGTTCTCTATCTGGCAATCTGATGGACAAGGCTGGGTTTGGTGGTTGCCAGGAGAAGGGTACTTGTCTGGTCCAGATATAGTTAAAGTAACTCTCAGTGCTTCAGCATACCAAGACATTTTGGACAATTCCTTGCTCCCAACTGTGTGAACTGTTTGGAGCAGTAAAACTGTCAGGGTCCAGCTGTTTGGAGCTGGACCCTTCTCTTCCAACATGACTGCACCAGAGCGCAAAGTCCATAAAGACATAGATGACAGAGTCTGGTGTGGATGAACTTGACTGGCCTGCACATAGTCCTGACCTCAACCCGATACAAAACCTTTGGGATGAATTAGAGCGGAAACTGAGAGCAGGTCTTCTCATCCAACATCAGTATGTGACCTCACAAATGTGCTATTGGAAGAATGATCAAAAATCTCCATAAACACTCCTAAACCTACCCAAAAGAATTGTAGCTGTTCTAACTGCAGAGGGTGGACCAATATCATATTGAACCATATGGATTAGGAATGGGATGTCACTTAAGCTCAGATGGCAGGTGAGTCAATACTTTTGGCAATACAGTGTATGTATAGCCTAACATATATTAACTAGTTATCATTATCATAATAATGTCTAATTCATCTTATCCATCCATCCATTTTCTTACACCCTTGTCCCTTAGTGGGGTCAGGAGGATTGCTGGTGCCTATCTCCAGCGAACGTTTCGGGCGAGAGGCGGGGTACACCCTGGACAGGTCGCCAGTCTGTTGCAGGGCAACACAGAGACAGACAGGACAAACAACCATGTGCACACACACTCACACCGAGGGACAATTTAGAGAGACCAATTAACCTGACAGTCATGTTTTTGGCCTGTGGGAGGAAGCCAGAGTACCCGGAGAGAACCCACGAATGCACAGGGAGAACATGTAAACTCCATGCAGAAAGATCCGGGCCAGGAATTTAACCCAGAACCTTCTTGATGCAAGGCAACAGCTCTACCAACTGCACCACTGTGCAGCCAATTCATCTTAATTAGATGTAATTAAGAAAAAATAGAAAACTATGCTAAGCAAGAAATACCAACAAGTAGATCAAAATAATAGATCACACAAAAATATGGAATTTCAGGTGGATGAATTGTTTTGTAGCTTGTGTTGCACATTACTGCATATTACTGCATATTACTGCAT
>NW_015117725.1:11706-14680 GCF_001443285.1 Poecilia latipinna
CTAGAAATTCAGTTTCTGTCCAGCTCTAGCAAAAGCCCTGGAACCAGCCTAGTGGTCAGTCTTCTAATTTCATTTCTCTCTTTTAGCTAGGTTTATAATTGAAGTATTGAACCATCTAAGAAGCTGATGGAAATGTACAGATTGTAGTACAATTGCTGAATGCTTTAAAGAAAAAGTGAACCTGGAAAAACAAGAATGACCATCACTCCTCCTGTTTTGTCTTGTTAAGAATGCACATTGATTCCTCCTTTATCATATTTTCTACAATGCTATGTATGAGTTGATTGCCACAGATGTTCTGGGACCAGCAGCATTATCTTGTTTGACTTGTCAATCCTGAGTGAAAAACTGAAATTGGGCAAGTGCTTACATTTTAACTTGAGGATGCTTTATTTTTGAGAAGCGATGCAGATAGACAGACTGATGATGGGTTTAGCTTTAAAAGATGCAACAAAGTGCCATGCATGTGTGAGTCATTGGAGTTGCTCTCATAAGCAGAAATGCTTTGCTTTGTACTCCACACACTTTCAATGTATTATTCAACACTTCACAGAGAGCAGTTGCTCTCTGAATGACACTGAGAGGTCAATGGCTCATGGAGCACTATTACAATCTCAGGCTCTGACTGTGTGCATATGTTTGAAAGAGAAAGAAAGAAGTAGGCATAAAAGAAGAGGCAGACTTCGACATTTAAAAACCACTTTTGAACAATGCTAGGTGAAAGTATAATCAACAGAAGGTCTATGCCTTGTCACACTTTGAAATAGCAATGAACTGGCTCTGTTGAAATATCTGGAAGCTTTGTTTGGTCTTCGGACTGGGATGGCTACCACTTTTGCAAATGCTACGTATTACTGTTCAACCCTTGTGTTTACAAATGGGGTCCAACTGACCCCACACCTGTATCACTTGAATCATTTGCCTCAGTCCTCACACGCACAAGGGTTAATTTAAATACTTTATTATGTTTTATTTATGTAGTGTTTCTAAAAAAATGATCAGGTATTGCCATAGAGAGGGCAGGAAAATGATTGGTAGTAAAGGCACTTTAGGGTTTCTCCTTTAAGTCACTGTCACACGTCACTGTCACAAGAAATAGGATTTTGCACATCCAGTAGTGTATCAAGAACAACTAAGTTGGACCATCATATCTAAACAATCATAAAAATGACATGAAAAATATTCAATGGCTTTTCCTCACTTACACATTTCTACACCAGTTAGAAACAACATTATGACTGCTGACAGGTGCAGGACATAATTTTGGATTATTTCTTCATCCAGACATACGTCAGTGAATAGGGTCAACATTTTGTCTTCAAAGTTAAGGTCCCAGTTTACTGGAATCATCCACACAAAGGTCAGTTGTTGAACAGTAAGCTGCTTGAAATCATGTTCACATCAAACTGTTTTGTATGCAATACTGATCTGATGAGGCTGAGAGTAGGCACAGCAAGACTGACACTGTGCTGTGCAACAGCCGCCCCGCCGGGGAAAAAAAAAAAAAAAAAAACAGGGCTAGGCACAAACTTGTTTGTATCCATTCAGGTTATGGGAAATTAAGGAATCTGTCACAAGCAATGTAAGTGGAAAAAAAGCCTACATTTTTATGCATACAGATATGTTTGCAGTACAATGGATTTTGGTACACTTCTAAGCTAAAACAGTGGAAGGGGAGGAGTGCTACTTTATCACACGGGATGTGACTCATACTAAATGTTTGTGCATATTCACATATTATTCTTCAATGTGTTTCTACTAAACTTGACAACACAACTTTTGGGAAAAGTGAAAACAGACCCTCCATCCAATTATCTAGCAAAATAAATTTTGTCCACTCATAACGCCGTTCATCATATATGGTAGGAATGATTGTTTTCACCACTGTTGGAACATTAAACCTTTTTTTCATTTCTTCATTTTATTTGATCCTGTTGATTTATGCTTGTATTATGGCGGGAAACAAATATGAGAAGACCTTTAGCACAGTATCCAATACTCTTGGCCATCCAGACAAATTGAGCAAAGGTCCCCCTCAGTGTAACCTTGTGAAATGTTATGGAAGGCTAAGTGTTGTCCTATTGGTTCCAGTGAGGTTCTAACACCAGAGGTGCTAATTAATTTGTCCAATGTTTTCTAGTAAACCTTTGTCTTTCTCTTTCTCTCAAATATTGGTTGAACTTTTAAAACTTTCAGTGTGACATTCTGCTACTGAAAGAAATAAATTTACTTTATGGCTCTTAACATCTTCACTTGGGGGCAAATAGTTGTTAGAGGCAGTGTGTGCTACAGAAGATGCATTTAGCCTAAGACGTGGCTAAAGAATTTAGAAAATGATGTATACTCAGATTATTAAAAAACAAAAAAACAAAAACACTTAAATGTTGCTATAGGAATATGCATGATAAAGAATGTGTACAATTCTAGGTACATTTTGTTGTTGTGTAACCCCCTCCTCTTCTCTCTCTACTTCTCCTTCTAAGAGGGGGAGATGTGCTACCAGCTCTCCGTCTAACGGGTGAATTGAGTTTCCTAAATCTGTTGGGATTTACCCTGTCCAGGACTTAAGTAAACTCTGTTTAAGCTGGTATTGAGAAAGACTCGTCTGGTTTCTGATGATCTCCATCCAGATGTCCCAACCGTCTTCCCCCTGTGAATTAGCCATACTGAGCAGCCTGCAGCCAGCTAGTTCCACAAGGCACACCTGTTAACAGTCACTCTCTCTTTTATTACAACGTGCACTTTTTGCTGAGCCAGGTTGGTTTTAGTGACTCGGGTGAGTCCCAAGGATGTTGTTTTGCACACAGTTTTGGGCTAAAAGCAACCTAACAAACATTTTCCACCTTTTCCTCTCCAGAATCAAACATCATAGCTATTTTACAACCAGCAAATAACTTTGGGTAACACTTTATTTGAAGGGGGTTGAATAAGACTGTCATAACACTGTCATAAACATGACATACCTGTCATGAAC
>NW_015117726.1:0-1587 GCF_001443285.1 Poecilia latipinna
TTTTTTTTCCTCTACAGTACTCTGCGTACTAGTGTTGTATGATTGGTAAAAACAGTCTCCGCGCTTCTTCTCTACCTGAGTGCCAATAAAGTTAATAAATAAATTTCAAAATGTTGTAAAAACTTTTTTTTAAATGAAAATTTATGGGAAAAACACTGTCCACAAGGATCCTCATTCCAAACACATTCACTTAAATTTTCACTTTATGGTACATGTTCACATTTTTTATTGACTGTATATCAAATATATTTTAAATTTAACTGAAGACATGACATAATACAATATATAATATTCAATAAAATACGAAGACTTAAATCTTATTGTATAGACTAGGTCATCAAATCACTACGTTGCCTGTAGGAATTTTTAATGTCCAGCAGGTGTCAGTATTCAGTGACACAGTATCGAGACAGAATCGACACAGTTTTGCTATGTGTCGAAACGATACATGACGCCTCATCTACCCATCACTAGTGTCTGGTGGTGGGACTTTCTCCACGCTGACACGGAAGAACGGCGTCAAGGTGGGCGCTGGTTCTCCGTGCAGCGTGGAGGAAGTTTGTTTGGCGGTTGGGGAAGTAATCGGACATGAGTCCATAAAGTCGGCAGCTCGCATGAATGGTGCTGTCGTCTTGTTTGTAGAAAAGGTCGAGCAGGCTCAACGTTTGGTTGAGGTGGGCGTTTCTGAAGATGGTTTGTTTCTTCAAGTGTCACCACTCACATTACCAGCAACAAAGGTAACTCTGTCAAACGTACCTCCGTTTACTGTCTAGGCACGGTAAAGTGTCACCGATAAAAAAAGTTCCTTCGGGGTGTAAATCACCTTTGCTTAAGCATGTTGTCTCTCACAGGAGACAACTATTTATGATATTAAATCGACGTGACGAGGAACTTAACCTGCGTTTTCATGTTAGATTAGACGAGTTTGATTATGTACTTTTTGCAACATCTTCTAACATGAAATGCTTTGGTTGTGGTCAGGAGGGTCAGATTATTAAGATGTGTCCCGACAGGGCCGGACCGGCCCCACCGAGTGCTCAGCAGCAACCCGCTGCTGCTGACCAGGTGGGGAGCCCACCTGGTGAAGCTGCCCCACTGTCATCTGATTGGCCCCCCCAGTGGTCCCCCCATGATGATTGACATGTAACAGCACCAGGTCATTCCTGTACATTATTTGGAATCATTCTAAGCCAACCTAATATCTAAAGAAGAAAAACAATAATAAATATATGAAAAGAAAATGTATAAAACTTTATATAAGTCCATGTGATGACATAAATAAATAGATTTACATCAGGCGCGATACCAGCCTCCTTTATACTTGTACTCATAAAAACGAGCTGACATTGTTCTCCTGTATGTTTCAAATGTGCTGCGCTGTGGTGCAACTCAAAGGCTAAAGCCCTTCATACCTGGTGGTTGTAAAACACCAAGAAGTTATTTACTGATCCTCCACAAAAAAAACGAAGAGGGCCGACAATGTTCGTAGTTTGGAGCAGAGGTTGCGCTAGAGATTTTTCGTTGTCCGTCAAAGAAAAAAATAATTTTATTTCCAATTTGTAGTCATCAAACGAAACATTTAGTATT
>NW_015117726.1:6438-9045 GCF_001443285.1 Poecilia latipinna
AGGTGGTGGACAGAGATGGTGTGCAGGGAGTGAAGGGTGAAGGGTCATGAGGAGCATTTAGTGTGTGGGGATCAGGAAAGGAAAGGAGAGGTAGACAGAATGAGGGACGGAAAAGTGTAGAATCGGTTTTTGGAGCTGGGGTGGAGGGCGAGACCGATGAGACAGAGGACGTGATGGAGTTGGAGGCTACAGCCCCGATAAAGAGGCAAAGTAAACGGAAAAATGTGACAACTGCTGTACAGGCCAGTAAGCAGGCTAGCAAACTGGTCGCCGAGAGAAAAGAAATGTCGGATAGCAGCGATGCTGAGAGCTGGTTCTCTGATAGCAGTGAAGTGTCTGTGTCAAAAATGAACACTAAAGAACCGAGATACCCTGCTGAATCCTTCAAAACTTTTCTAGAACAAACGAAAGGATTTAGAGGAGTAAAAATTGAGACATATCCATCCAGCGGCCCAACATGCTCTGCGGCGGCTGGTCTCGTCTCATGGCCTGGTGGATGTATGGAGAAGGATGCACGCAGGCTCCAGGCTCCCACATTAAAGAAAACCGAATCTCTTTAGCTCGTCTTGATCGTTTTTATTGTTTTAAACACCATTTTAATGTGTTTAAAACATACCAGATTTTACCGGTGGCTTTTACAGATCACTTGTTGCTTTTAGGTAGTGTTTTTATTAGAAACATTTTACCTAGAAGCGCTTACTGGCATTTTAATTCAGCTTTAACTTATGATCAGGGTTTTAAAGAGATTTTACGTTATTTTTGGACACGTTTTAGGCAAAGAAAGTCTGATTTTACCTGTCTTAAACAGTGGTGGGACTACGGAAAAGTACAGATAAAACTGCTGAGTCAGCAGCACACTCTGAATGTCACCTGTGACATTACCAGATCTGTCAGAGATCTGGAGATGAACATCGTGGAATTAGAACAACTTAGTGAATCCACAGGAAATAGAGAGCATATTGAAGCTCTCAAATCTAAAAGGCTAACTTTAGCAAACCTGCTGGAAAACAAAGTCTAACGTGTATTGGTCAGGTCCCGGATCCAGAACATCACGGAGATGGATGCTCCCTCTTCTTCTTCAGCTTGGAGAGGAATCACGGGCAGAGGAAGCTAATCCACTCCTTGCTGTTGGACACAGGGCAGCAACTGAGTGAACCAGGTGAGATCAGGAGGAGGGCTGTGAGTTTTTACCGTTCTCTGTTCAACAGTGAATACAAAGAGAACGAGGAACTGTTCAGGGAGTTCTGCAACGAACTACCCCAGGTCTCTGAGGAGACCAACTCCGAGCTGGAGCGCCCCCTGGGGCTCCAAGAACTCCACACAGCCCTCCTCAGTATGCAGGGCCAGAAGTCCCCGGGCGTTCACGGGCTCACGGTCGAGTTCTACAAGGCCTATTGGGACATTCTGGCCACAGACCTGCTCGACGTCTATAATGAGAGTCTGTCCGCTGGTTCACTCCCCTTGTCCTGCTGCAGGGCGGTCATCACCCTGCTGCCCAAAAAGGGTAATCTACAGGACATCAAGAACTGGCGCCCTGTGTCCCTCCTCTGTACAGACTACAAAATCCTCTCCAAGGCCCTGGCCACGAGGCTGGGGAAGGCTATGGAGCAGGTTATCCACCGGGATCAGACCTATTGCGTCCCCAGCAGGTCCATGGTAGATAACATCTACCTGATTCGGGACGTTTTGGAGGTCTCCGGTTCATTGGGTTTACAAACTGGCTTGATTTCATTAGATCAAGAAAAGGCATTTGACCGCGTTGAACACAGCTTCCTCTGGAAAACCATGAGGGGGTTTGGGTTCAGCGAGGGTCTTATTGCCAAGATCCAGGTACTGTACAGTGGCATTGAGAGTGTGCTGAAGATCAACAGTAGCCTGTGTGCTACTTTTAGGGTATGTAGAGGCGTTCGACAGGGCTGCACGCTCTCGGGGACCCTCTACACACTCTCCCTGGAACCCCTCCTCCAGAAAATACGCTCGACTGTTCATGGTCTGGTTTTACCTGGTTTTAAGAGCAATATGGTTTTATCTGCCTATGCTGATGATGTTGTTGTTTTTATTAAAGATCAGCAAGATGTGAATGTTTTAACCAAGATAATAGAAAAGTTCTCTACACTGTCTGCTGCGAGGGTGAACTGGGGTAAGAGCGAAGCCCTGGCTGTCGGCGAGTGGTCTGCTGGGCTCCCGGTTCTCCCTCAAGGTCTTATGTGGAAAAGAGATGGTTTTAAATATCTTGGTGTGTTTTTAGGAGATAAAGCTGTTGTAAATAAAAACTGGGAAAATGTCCAGCAAAAAATCAAAGACAAGTTATCTAAATGGAAGTGGCTCCACTCCCAGATGTCTTACAGGAGCAGAGTGTTGGTTTTAAACAACCTTGTTGCATCACATCTGTGGCACAAACTCAATGTTTTAGACCCACCATCTGGTTTATTAGTTAAAATACAGTCAGAGATGGTTAATTTATTCTGGAACGATCTACATTGGGTGCCACAGTCTGTGTCGTTTTTATCAAGAGAGGAGGGGGGCCAGGGCCTTGTCCACCTGGCCAGTAGAACAGCTACTTTTCGTCTACAGTTTATTCAGAAATACTTGACAGGTTCTCCTGTG
>NW_015117726.1:13011-14668 GCF_001443285.1 Poecilia latipinna
CAGAGTCCTGAATGAAAGAACTCCACGAAACAGACCAGTGAGCGTGTGGGCGGACAGTCTGAGAGGACAAACCCCTCAGTGGAGGACGCTCTACAAGCCTCCCATAAAAAAACGGACTGGCAACCTCCAATGGAGGATTTTGCATGGCACCATTGCTACCAACTCGTTTTTATCGGTTTTTAGTCCAAGGGTTTTAAATGAGTGTCCTTTCTGTGGTCTGTCTGAGAGTGTTTTTCATGTTTTTATTGATTGTAAGAGACTGATGACATTTTTTAGTTTATTGAGTGTTTTTAACTGTTTTGGCATTGTTTTTACCAGTTCTTTATTTATTTATGGACTGCGTTTTAACAAAGCCAACAAACCAAAAGGCCAGATTTTAAATTTTTTAATTGCTGAAGCCAAAATGGCAATTTATTTATCTCGAAGTGACAGACTCCAGGCTGGACATCATCTTAATGCTGTGGCTCTTTGGAAGTGCAACGTGAAGGCCAGGCTGAGGCTGGAGTTTTGCTTCCACAGAGCCACTGGGAACATGGGAAATTTCATGCAGCTATTGGGTTTTAATGAGATTCTGTGCAATATATCAACTCAGGGAAAACTGCTATTTAACAAGCACCTTATTTAATGATTTTTTGAGGTTGTCCTTATGTAAATATCTTGTGTTTTTTAATTGTATTCTGTGCACTTTATTATTGTAAATAAATGTTTTGTTAAAAAAAAAAATCTTCTTCGGATTTCAACGGCAGCTTGTATTCATTATTGTTGCACTACTGCCATCTATTGGATCCTAATATCTATGCCTCACATTCTCATAATGATCCCAGTATTATTTAAAAAGAACGAAAAATCTTCATTTTTCTCTCAATGCTATTTAACTGATCAACAACATTCTCAAATTTCAATTCCCTATTAAAACCTAATTCCGTTTTAATGGGCGCTTTCTTCTTTTATTTCCAATTTTGACTTCCAATGATTCACTTCCTGCTAAAGAGCCCCCTGGTGGTTGAAGAAAAATCTTCATATAAGCTGCACTGGGCTATAAACCGCAAGGTTCAAAGCTTAGGAAAAAAGTGGCGGCTTATAGTCTGAAAAATACGGTACATGAAAAAATCTAATTGCTCTCTGGTATTGTTCAGGGGGCTGGACCAAATGTGGAGGTGGGCCGGATCCGGCCCGCAGGCCGTGGTTTGAGGACCACTGCTTTAGGTGGTACTCATATACTCTAATGGCCAAGACTGTAAGGAATTAGTCTTCTGTTTTCTCTGACCCATAAGTTGTAACCCATCTGTAATCCTGACATGGATTGTAACTAGGAACAAACTACATCCAAAAGTCTTTAAATGATATTAGTTTTTCTCTCTTAACAAGCCAGACAGGTGTTCCTTTGTGTACTCATGAAGTGTAAGGGAGAATTCAGGAGTTAAAACAACGTGTCAAGATTGAGTAAGATATGTTATTTTTAAGATGTACGCAGTGGACATGGAAACACCAAAATTTGAGTTTTTAAAAACCAAAACCTGTTTACTTGTATATAACAGGTGCAAACACAATTTAAAAAATTTTAATGTGTGCCAAAAAAAAAAAAAAAAAAAAAAAAATATAAAAATAAATATATATATATATATATATATATTTTTTTTTTTTTTTTTTTTTTTTT
>NW_015117727.1:0-2574 GCF_001443285.1 Poecilia latipinna
AGTGACCGGACGTGGCACTGCTCCAGGCACTGCTGCCACCTGGTGACCGGACGTGGCACTGCTCCAGTCACTGCTGCCACCTAGTGACCGGAGGGGGCACTGCTGCCACCTGGTGACCGGACGTGGCACTGCTCCAGTCACTGCTGCCACCTAGTGACCGGAGGTGGCACTGCTCCAGTCACTGCTGCCACCTGGTGACCGGAGGTGGCACTGCTCCAGTCACTGCTGCCACCTAGTGACCGGAGGTGGCACTGCTGCCACCTAGTGACCGGAGGCTTGTTTATCAGTTAACATGAATAAAGATATTTATAAAGTCCTGCTTCTCGCGCCCCTCTGACTCTTCGCCACGCCCTCCTGGGGGGTCGCGCCCCACTATTTGAGAAGTACTGCATTATACTAACGTCTCATTTAGATTAATTTCAGGTATTTCTAATTAATAAAAACAAAAGGCAGGAATCAGGAGTATTGATGCTTTCAGGGATTAGCATTAGTTTTCTCATGCTGACCAAAACAACTGCAAACCTTTTACTTCACAATGGACTCTCATGCACAGCTGCCACAAATGTCAGCTTCATAATAAAAAAACATTTTTTAATATATTTCTGTCTGTGATGCACCTGACTCACACTGAAACAAACACAATGCATGGCTGGATGTAAAGCTGTGTGCACAGGAGAGCAGCTGTAGTCCAAGATTAAAACTAAAATATAAAAACATTCGATTCCCAGTAAAGTTCCTGGATTGTAACATATTGAAGTAACGATCAGTTTAGAGTCGGCAGTAGTCATTTTATCAGGATGTCCCAGTGTAGACGCTGCCATTAGTAAAGGGCTGGAAATGCCGAGGACGGACGGAGGAAATCAACCCACAGAGCCACCAGATGCGTTTGGCCTGAGTGCAGTGCTCATCAGAGCGACCTGTGGCCTTTTATTGAGAAACGATGTCACCTGCGAAAAACTCCGCCCACAACAGGAAGTCAACATGAAAACAATATTCAACACCCAGTTTTTTTCTTTTTTTAACAGAAAAAGGCCGTATTTCTGGCTCAGTCTGGTGATAACAGTGGTTTCCGGAGCTGAAGGCTCTTTTAGATGAAGCGTCAGTGGCAGGAATACAAAGAGGTTTCCTGCTGCCTGCAGGTGTCAGGTCGTGCAGTGAGATGCCTGCTGTCTGCTTTATCTCTTCAGTCCTTTCCCTTTCCTGTGGTTACACATTTTCTCTGGGAATGTACAGCAATAAGCAAAAGATTCAGAGCAGTACTACTTCCTGACCTGCTGCCTCTGAGGAGCAGCGCTGCTGTTCAGCCGTCTTGATCAGCAGCTTTTAGGTTTTTAGGACCTCCTGCAGGTCTTCTGTTTTAGGACATTAAAGTATTTTGTGTAGTATGTGCCTAAAAATGAGAAACATGTTGCAACACATGAACTGAAACTGAAATTGAGAGTTTAATCTTCAGTAAACTGGCAAAAATCCAACAAATTGCTGGAATAAAAGCTGAGAGAAATCAACCTGCAGCTGCTCACCTGATGCATGGTGAGGTGTAACGCTTTCAGAATCACCTGGATTCCATTATAGTGAGTGTGTTGCTATTAAATTGTGCAATATTTGGTATTTTAAGATATTTAAGTAAATAAATGTAATCTGAGTATCTTTATGAGGGATTCCTTGTAACAGGAACTACTTTAAAAAGTATTATTCACAAATATAAGACCTTTTAAAGCTGCAGTGTGCATCTTTTAGGCAAATATGTTTTTTTATTTGTTAAAATTATGTCATAACAGACAATCTGTGGGAAAAAAAAAAAAAACATCTAGCTCCTCTGCATTCTCCCAGTTCTCCCAGTTCTAACTGCTGAAATACACCAGTCAGTCAGAAACAACCAATCAGAGTCAGGAGGAGGGTCTTAGTGCTGTCAATCACTCTCATGCTCGCCTACCTCCCATTGCTCATTGCTAAGCTACAGCTGGTTCACCACAACCTAGCCTTCCATCAATGTTAAGTCTAGTTAGCATAGTCACCTGATTCTGTAACAGTATGTTGTTTTTCCTTCATTAGCACATTGAGCAGCACATACATGAGGATGACTGGCAGCGCTGAGACTCTCCTCCTGACTCTGATTGGTTGGTTTTGAATGGAAGTGGTGCATAGTAAGACATATTTTTAAATCCAAACCAAAGTTAGATGTATGTCAAAATGTAAAAATAATCTAAGTGGGAAGAACAGCTAAAGTCATAAAAAGAATATCTGTAAGTCAGAAACATGACAGGCAGCAAATGAGGCTCAAGTTTTAAAGCCCATGTTGACGTTTCTGATAGTGATTTTCATGCAAGTAGGACAGGAAGGTGTTTTCATCTCCTTAGTGGGCTGAGTAATGTTTCCTCCTGTAGTGAGAGTTGAAGTGCTGAAGCAGACACTAACGGAGCATTCAGACGGTAAGGCAGGACATAAACAGCATGTTTATGACCTGCCAACTGGGAACCAGTTCCTCTGGTGTCCTGCTTCCAGCTGCTGACTTATGTCTGCTGCCTGCTCAGCTTATGGATTCTGCTCAGCAGGAATCCCCGGTGATGAACTGCT
>NW_015117727.1:6211-9674 GCF_001443285.1 Poecilia latipinna
TGGTGTCCTGCTTCCAGCTGCTGACTTATGTCTGCTGCCTGCTCAGCTTATGGATTCTGCTCAGCAGGAATCCCCGGTGATGAACTGCTGTTCAGTTTGTTCAGCTGCAGGTCTAACTCAGCCGAACGTCTGTTTGCTTTCAGGATGTGTGTGAAGGCACCAGGCGCTTTTTGAACAATTTACTTTCTACAAGGAAAAAATGACTGTGTGTTTGTGGCCTTACTAAATGTTACCCTGCTGGTCCAGAGATGAAGAAAAACTACATGCTCACATAATGACCGTCCTTAATCTTATTTTTCTCTGGACTCATTTATATTTAGATTTATTGACAGATTAATATATTTCAATGTTCATTCTTGTTTTTTTATTTTGTATGTTTATTTTATATTTAATCATATTTAAATGACTTTTAATATCACACTTATGTATATATTTTAATACATTTTATATCGTGTATTCCTATATTTGTATGTATCAATACCTTAGATGGTGTAGCTGCCATCCCTTCAGGATTAATAAAGTATATTCTATTCTATTTTATAATATTTTTTATCCAGGAAATCTGATTATTATGCAGATCAATTATTTTATTAACAGTTTCTGCAGTCGGGTGAATTCTACTTAACAGAAAAACCTCTCACACCAAAATTTAATTCAAATTCAAAATTACTTTTTTGATCTTGAAAGGGAAATTTAACTGATTTTATCATCATAGAGACTGATGGCAGGAATCTCCTGTAGCAGTCTGTATTACAACTAATTTGAAGAAGCCTCTGACTGACTCTGTTTTCTGTGCCAGTTTGATGAAGAGGATGGTCAGAGTTGTTCATAATTTTCTTAAAATGGCTGATTCTGTTCTTCAGAACAGAACCAGAGGCTTGTCGTTATTCAGTCTCCGTCATGGTTGGTGGGTTTATGACCAAAACGCAGACAGGAGAAATACATATTTTAATGAAACAACAAAACCACAAAGTGTGGAAACTGCAATGAAAGTGTAAACAGAAGGTAATGTAACCGGAGAGTTTAAATATACTGAGCAGGAAGCGGAAATGACAGAGGAACCAGAAGAGCTAATTACTGGTGAGTGGGTGCAGCTGGGGAGAGGAGCAGGTAGAGGCAAATGAGGAAATGATTAAGAGCTGGAGAGAGGAGCTGAGTGGAGGCTGAGGATGAAAAAAAAGAAAACAAGGAAGAATGAAACCTGAATGTAAAGAATAAACGGAGAGAAACACTGAGATAAAGAAACAAAAACTGAAATAAGGAAACTAACTGGACTGACACAAGAAATGAACCAAAATGGCATAAAAAGGAAATAATCATGACCACAAGTTACATTTATTTGAGTAACTTTTATAAAAATATATGTATTTTTGTTGCACTGTACTGTTTTACTTTAAATGAGCCACACAATTATTATAAAGTGTCACTAATTTTTACCTAAATTAAATTTATGGCTCCTACAGTTTATGTTAAAGTGAGACTTCTTGTTTGTGCTTCATTATTTTAATGATATTTATATTTACTGAGTCTGTGTGCTACTTGGATGTCAAATAAAGTATTGTTTTCATTAGTTTCTATACAATATTTCTTTTAATTAAATGTGTTTTTCTTGCAAGTATGTCATGTATTTATATTTATTATTTTTAGTCTTTCAATTTGCACTTAGCTTTATATCTTTGCCTGCCTGGTTGCCTCATTTCAGTTCATAAATCATTAAACAGAGAGAAACCAAAATCTGATTAAAAAAAAAAAATACATACATACATTTTACTGAATATATTTTTACTCTTTCCACAATATATATGTAAGTATTTTGCTACTCTGGGTTCGTCTCTAACGGATGAAAGCTGCCAGTAAAGTTTACCGGATATTAAATCAGATCAGATAAAATCCTGATCAGATATCAAATGTGGCAGATGAAAAATAATAACCTGCTGCGATAAAGAAACACGTTCAGCCGTTTATTGACACACATTTCAGTGTAAAGTTACCACCATCTGTTAAAAGACAGTAAATCAATTTGGAGCTCGAATCTTCATCTGTCAAGCTCTACAACATCGACTGAATCTAACCAAACATAAAACTGAATCTGTAACTGCGGCTCACTTGCTCCTAATTGCCAAATGATTTATTAAAGTCTCAAATGAAAGCACAGAGGATAAACGTCAGGATCACAAAGAAATGCTTTACATCTCCTGCTTGGCGCACAGGTTTGATTGTTGCTGTAATTTATTACAGACCTGAGAAGCGGCATCTTAATCACACGCATTGATTGTGCAGAAAGCAGCCAGGGAGGCAAATAATTGAATGCCTTGATCTCTGAGGTGAAAGTGTTGTAAATATGCCTGCAGGGCAGAAGGAGGCGTTAATTTGATTCCACACGTCATAAAGATTTATACACGAAAGAATGAAAAATAAAACAAGCGAGGAATGTCTCAGATTCCACAAAAACAGGCAACATGTTGGATAAAGAAGCAGCCAGAAATATCATCCTGAGCTCTGTTTATTTCTCATTCACTGAGCTGGAAGCTTCATCCTAATTGATCAAAGATCACATCAACATAATCCTCAGTTTTTGCTCCTTTTAATAGAAACACAAAAAATAAAACATCCTATGGAAACCTGGCTGTTTCTCTAACATTTATTTAGACGTATGTTTATTTCACAATACTGAAAATTTCAAAATGAAATTAAAATACAGATGAGTAAAACATAAACGGAATAAACATCAACATGCTCCACTTTGGTTCCCACTGTAAACACACAGGTGTGCTGCAGGCAGGTGGGCATCGTTTGGAGGTTTGGCCTGTTGGGACTGAAAACATCTGAAAACGATAAAAGAATCAGCTGCTCCAAGTTTACTCAGAAAGCAGCCATGTTCAAACTAATTTATCATCAACAATATGGTGGATTTAATCTGAATGTTCCTAATTCTGTTTTCAAGCAGCAAGTGATAAAAGTTCTGGGTTTTTCAGTTCAGTTTTATGTTCTTGTGCCTTTTTGTCTAATTAAACTGGTTGTTTGTTGTAATTAGTTTTTCAGTTTTTCTTAGTTAAATATTGTTTAGTTTTTATTAATTATAGCAGTAGTTTTAGTTTTTTCATACTTTTGGTTAATTTTTAGGTACAGAATTAAAAACAAAGTATTGTGATTGTGGAAAAGACTGTATAACAAACTGCCATGCTGAGCCTTTAAGGGGCGGGGCTTAGAGCAGCTGCAGCATGCAGACGAAGAAAGAGAGAAAAAAAAGGGTAGAGTGTAAAGGAGTATAGTTTATGTTCGCATTTGTTTATTTAACTTGCCGTTTGCCGTTTATTGTTACCTTCCTTGATGTGTGTGCGTGGAAATACAAGTAAGTGATGGTAAATATTAATAATATTGTTTATTTAGCAGAGTATTTTAGTTTTACCCCTAATTAAGAGCATGCTCTGTTCACGTGCACACTTAAGAGTCATACACGGTG
>NW_015117727.1:12911-14622 GCF_001443285.1 Poecilia latipinna
ACGAACCTATATTCGACCCGTGGCAAGGCTTGTCAGCCTACCTGCCCTGCCTAATGATGATTAATCACCTCTTTTTATTCAGTCTTTTCTTGATATTCGTATTCACAGGTGAATACGGGGGCGACTGTGGAAAAGACTGTATAACAAACTGCCATGCTGAGCCTTTAAGGGGCGGGGCTTAGAGCAGCTGCAGCATGCAGACGAAGAAAGAGAGAAAAAAAAGGGTAGAGTGTAAAGGAGTATAGTTTATGTTCGCATTTGTTTATTTAACTTGCCGTTTGCCGTTTATTGTTACCTTCCTTGATGTGTGTGCGTGGAAATACAAGTAAGTGATGGTAAATATTAATAATATTGTTTATTTAGCAGAGTATTTTAGTTTTACCCCTAATTAAGAGCATGCTCTGTTCACGTGCACACTTAAGAGTCATACACGGTGGATATTGCGTCGTGTATATGTAGAAATGTGATGTTTATAATCATTGATAGTGCAGTTATGCAATATGTCTGATGTTACTTCAGTCAGTTTATTCAGACACTGACTCTGTACTGTTGTTTATTTTCTAGAACCACACACGATTACCTAAATAAACGGCAAGTACGAGTTGAATCACCTGGCGTACGACTCTGCGTTCTTTGGAGTTCTGACCGACTCACCACAGTGTTCTGAATATTCACACCAGTAAATGCAACCTCTAATTTTCAATGGTCCTTCGAGCCGGATAGCAGACTACTGTTTGAAGATGCAGAATTCAGAGTCAAAGGCATTGGACACTCGACCCAAACGAAGAATGTCAGTTCCTTCCTACCTATCAGATTATGACCTAAGTGGACCTGGAGCTCAGAGTAGATCCCGGACAGCAGCTGCAGGGGAATCGTTAGAGGAGCAAAGTGGACTAGTACGTCCGACTGCCAGATCTCCATCACCACCCATTAGCCAGAGCTTCGACATGATGGATTTGAGGGATGATATGGAGCAAGAACGAGAGCTTTGTCAATCAATGGAGCAAGTAACCAGGGAGCAGCAAACCAGCCAAGTTCCAGAGTTTAGTGTTGCTCTCGAAGAGATGCGCCAAGAAAACGCTGAGCTTCGTAAACAGTTTCAGAGCCTGATGGTTGCTTTACAGTCCCAGCCAGCAGCCCATCAGCCTCTGTTCCCACCTCCTCCACCTCAAAGTGTGTACAGCGGTGGTTATGGACCTCACCAACCCCCTACCAATTCCCCAGCATACCAGCAGCTACAATATCCAACATTCAGCTCCCGAAGAAACCTGCGATTAGATTTCACTAATCCTAGAGTTTCCCAAACATCTGGTGGTCTGCATCAGAGCCTGTATTACGCAGACACACCACAGCAGAGCGCACCTTCCTATTCACATAGAGATTCTTCATTTGTCCAAGTTCCCAGCTTTAATGAGCCACAGAGAGAGACCACATATAGGGGGCCGAAGCCCACTATCCCCAGATTTACATCACCCGATCCCAGAGAGTTTGCACGCATGAAGATTGCCTTAGAGAATCTATTACCAGGCGATGCTACGGAAAGATACAAGTACCAGATCCTCACTGATCATCTCCAGTGCGAAGAAGCTTCACTTGTAGCAGACTCCTACTGCAACTCAAGGCAACCTTACACTGATACAATGTTGGCTCTCTCTGTGGCTCATTAAAGCTGGGAACTTGGACAAATGAAGAATCTCTATGTGAATAGGAA
>NW_015117728.1:0-3616 GCF_001443285.1 Poecilia latipinna
TCGCGCACGCCGAGTTACGTTCACGCAAACTGGAAGATGCTCTTGCAGGCGGCTCCAATGTAAGCCTGAACTATAAACGCCATACTGCTGTCTTGGCTCGCACGCGCTCAATCCGAACTGTCAACCCCAACTGCCAAAATCCCGACTACAGCTCAGCTTTGAGTCCCTGACATCACCGCTGTACCACCGAGACAGAAAAAAGGGGATGTAAACTAGGCGGCTGGACTGCTACAATTCACAATCTACAAGTATAGACTTAACTCACACATTGTGAATAATATCAGAGTTGCTACCTGTAACTAGCCAGGCTCCTTCGCTGGGCTGGCAGTTCTGGCGGGTCCTGAAGCGCTGCCAACAAAATAATCCGGTTCATCTCCAAGACAAAATATGCGTCCAGTTGTTGGCTTTTGCTTACTCTCTTTTTTCCATCCTTTTTGCTCTGCCGCTCCATGGAGCTCCACTCATGTTAAGTTAGTCCGTAAAAATGCTCTCGCTAGTTGCCATCTGTTGCCAAGAGACCGATGATGACGTGGCGGTGACAAGGTTTACCCAGAATACACTTGGAGACAATATTGGCGCTTCTCTTGTAATTTTGAATGTCATAAAGTTAAATGTAAGAGTAAAAATAAAGCAAGTCATGCAGCACAACATTTTATTCAATATTTTACACCCGCTATGTAACTAAAATCAGTTGGTCGTATGAAGCTTTTAGAAACCATGATTCAGCAATGACTGCGGCAACCTACTATATAATTGACTTGGGCGATTTCTTAAATATTTTTACATATATCGAACTCAACAGGAGAGTGTGCCTTTTAAAAGTGATGGGGGGCGCGGGTTCTAAACTTTTGCAAAGGGGGCCAGATTTGGTGCGTTAAAAATGTAGGGGGGCCGACCTTGGCGGACGTTCTTTACATAGAAGAGCAATGTATTTAAACAAATTTCAGCAAGCCATTCTGTGTTTCACATTTGCTTTTTTATTTTAATTTCAGCGATCTTAAACATGTCTTTTGGTTAATTTGAAACATGCATATCTGCAATTGAATATTCACTTAACTTCACTTTTTTTCAACACTAACTTTTTTTCTAACGATTAAACAGAAGTAATTGTACTCTTGAGTGCAAATTGCATTTGAAACATAAAAAAAATATCTCACCATAGCAGTTGAATATTTAGTGGTATTGATGCACAAGATGTCTCGTAAGTGAGAGTCCGTTAGCCGTGTCCTCACACGGCTCTTATTTAAGCTCATAACCGAGAATGTCTTCTCACACAAATACGTCGACCCAAACAAGCTTAGCATTTTCTTACCAAATGCTCGAATCTCTCGAAACCTGTCCTTATCCAGCTGTCGGTAAAAGTTGGCGAAAGAAAGCTGCTGGTGCCGACCGCGGCTCTCTGCGTCACACTGCAGCTCAATGAGCTCCAGCTGCAAATGGTCTGAGTCACAGGGGTTGTTGCCCTCTAGTGGGTAAATGAGGAACAGCATTTAGTGTGTAAGCTACGCCATATGCAGGTAACAGTACTGCTGCCCAATCTATTAATTCTACGTGCGGGCCAGACGTTATTGATTTTATGACAGGCAGGGGGCCGGATGAAATTTGACTACGGGCCGCATTTGGCCCCCGGGCTGGACTTTGGACATGTCTGAACGTGATAAAGGCTTGAATCCTTGAAGTCATATTC
The DNA here is from genome assembly GCF_001443285.1 of Poecilia latipinna. Lineage (NCBI taxonomy): Eukaryota > Metazoa > Chordata > Actinopteri > Cyprinodontiformes > Poeciliidae > Poecilia > Poecilia latipinna. The sequence goes on from NW_015117728.1 coordinate 1,688, forward strand.
TGCCTCCCATCCGGGCACCCCCGAGGCCCTGGCCGGTGTCCCTTCGCCCCTCGAGTCCCCCCTAAAGCCCCGCCCCTGATTCGAGGTAACTTAGTTACTTGATTGTATGGTCCAAAACAGCATAGCAGAGACTCAGAAATCATCATTAAATGTATTTTTACTAATCTTTATTACTGATCCTGCAATGCATTTCACAACCAAAGTATCAACCTCAATTTTGACTGAAATTCGAGAACCCTTGACTTAATGCAATATCTTCTTCTCAAATACCTGTCATTTGACTATCATCCACTAAAACGAGAGGGGTTGTGTAAAGAGGTGAAAAAGCCAAAAATAAAACAAAGAATGACAGACTGGTTTTTCAGGAGCAGGTATGACAATGTCATTAATTTGATAAAAATTTTGACTTAACCAAAACTAACTGAATGACATCACTTCAAAGCTCAGGGTAAGTATGAATCTATTTAATGTCACTTTTTTAGTATAGTTACATCGCCAGAGGCTAAAAAATATGACATTTTTATCAATTAAACATTTTACTTATTTATGCACAGTTTCAAAGGAAGAAGATCTAAAACCTTTCTGTGTCTCGCGAAACTTTTGTGAGTTGGGAGGAAGTTAAGAAATGCTTGGTTAACAGGAATCCAAACTACTTAGTCACTTTTCTTACTTTATAATCACCGTATAGAGACAGTAGACTGCACTCTCAAAATTGTAAACAGAAAGGTGAGCTTTGAAAAGTATTATTGATAATAGGTTATACTCTGCTTTTATTATGGTTAACTACATTCCTTAACCAGGAACGTCTTGCTTTCTGGAAATCAACCGTAAAACAACAAATACAATTTTTTTGGTGTTTCTGTAAGAAAAATGCTGTCACATCTACATCATTTGTAACCGGTCTTGTAGCCTATAATCTGTTTGTTTTCATATTCATCACATTTGGTGAATATGAAGAATTTGCTAGACTTTAAAAATGTTTATGACATAACACAGCCATAAATGTGCAAGGACATTTAGTTAAAATGTTCACAGTTGTTGATAAAATGCCACAGGCAATGCAACAGTACACTGAACGCCTGAATGAAGCTACAGTAAAAATGTTGATAAACAGCCGACAGCAGGTTTACATTACATGTACAGAATTGAATGACAGAGAATTGACTCACCAGCACCTCCTACTGGTAAGGAAATTCCACTGCAGCGCATCCATATTGCCCTCTTTGTAATATTCATCCACTGATCAGCATTTTTCAGCATCATTTTGTTCCAGTGCAGGGGCTATTCTTAAACTTCTGAGGCCATCACAGATTATATGTTCAGGCACATCAAGATAACAAAACTATTATCAGCCGAGTAGATTTGAAGATTACTAATAAAAATGCATTTCCTGCTGTTACACCCAACACTAGACTCCTAGACAGGATTAGCTTTAACCTTGGCTACCATCTTGATTGTAAGAACATATATGTATTCGTCCAAAATATCTGGTACTGTACTGTCAGTTTGATAGTTTTTTTATGGAGACAAACTTCTTGGTTGAATAAAAATACTGCTACCTAATTCTTTCTGGCAGAAGCATGATATTTTTGGTCCAATTTCATAAGGTAAAAAAGCTGGTGAGAATGTGTCTTTAGGTAATAACTTAGATCATCCAACTTGGGAAATTTTAAATCCATGTTGGGAAAAAGAAAAGAAATAAATGAGGAGTTTTGGATGGATAATTGAAAAGAAAAGAAAAGAATTTAAAATGAATAATTAGTCAAACAACACTAACATCAATTATATCACCATGGATTCTACCAGAAGCAACAGCAGATATGTCAATAATGGAAAAGAAACAAGATAAATCTTACACCATAGATAATTATTCAGTACAATTATATTTAAACAATTATTATCAATATAGTTATACAGATGCATCAAAAA
>NW_015117728.1:4490-8220 GCF_001443285.1 Poecilia latipinna
AGTGAGAGTCCGTTAGCCGTGTCCTCACACGGCTCTTATTTAAGCTCATAACCGAGAATGTCTTCTCACACAAATACGTCGACCCAAACAAGCTTAGCATTTTCTTACCAAACGCTCGAATCTCTCGAAACCTGTCCTTATCCAGCTGTCGGTAAAAGTTGGCGAAAGAAAGCTGCTGGTGCCGACCGCGGCTCTCTGCGTCACACTGCAGCTCAATGAGCTCCAGCTGCAAATGGTCTGAGTCACAGGGGTTGTTGCCCTCTAGTGGGTAAATGAGGAACAGCATTTAGTGTGTAAGCTACGCCATATGCAGGTAACAGTACTGCTGCCCAATCTATTAATTCTACGTGCGGGCCAGACGTTATTGATTTTATGACAGGCAGGGGGCCGGATGAAATTTGACTACGGGCCGCATTTGGCCCCCGGGCTGGACTTTGGACATGTCTGAACGTGATAAAGGCTTGAATCCTTGAAGTCATATTCTGCCTCCCATCCGGGCACCCCCGAGGCCCTGGCCGGTGTCCCTTCGCCCCTCGAGTCCCCCCTAAAGCCCCGCCCCTGATTCGAGGTAACTTAGTTACTTGATTGTATGGTCCAAAACAGCATAGCAGAGACTCAGAAATCATCATTAAATGTATTTTTACTAATCTTTATTACTGATCCTGCAATGCATTTCACAACCAAAGTATCAACCTCAATTTTGACTGAAATTCGAGAACCCTTGACTTAATGCAATATCTTCTTCTCAAATACCTGTCATTTGACTATCATCCACTAAAACGAGAGGGGTTGTGTAAAGAGGTGAAAAAGCCAAAAATAAAACAAAGAATGACAGACTGGTTTTTCAGGAGCAGGTATGACAATGTCATTAATTTGATAAAAATTTTGACTTAACCAAAACTAACTGAATGACATCACTTCAAAGCTCAGGGTAAGTATGAATCTATTTAATGTCACTTTTTTAGTATAGTTACATCGCCAGAGGCTAAAAAATATGACATTTTTATCAATTAAACATTTTACTTATTTATGCACAGTTTCAAAGGAAGAAGATCTAAAACCTTTCTGTGTCTCGCGAAACTTTTGTGAGTTGGGAGGAAGTTAAGAAATGCTTGGTTAACAGGAATCCAAACTACTTAGTCACTTTTCTTACTTTATAATCACCGTATAGAGACAGTAGACTGCACTCTCAAAATTGTAAACAGAAAGGTGAGCTTTGAAAAGTATTATTGATAATAGGTTATACTCTGCTTTTATTATGGTTAACTACATTCCTTAACCAGGAACGTCTTGCTTTCTGGAAATCAACCGTAAAACAACAAATACAATTTTTTTGGTGTTTCTGTAAGAAAAATGCTGTCACATCTACATCATTTGTAACCGGTCTTGTAGCCTATAATCTGTTTGTTTTCATATTCATCACATTTGGTGAATATGAAGAATTTGCTAGACTTTAAAAATGTTTATGACATAACACAGCCATAAATGTGCAAGGACATTTAGTTAAAATGTTCACAGTTGTTGATAAAATGCCACAGGCAATGCAACAGTACACTGAACGCCTGAATGAAGCTACAGTAAAAATGTTGATAAACAGCCGACAGCAGGTTTACATTACATGTACAGAATTGAATGACAGAGAATTGACTCACCAGCACCTCCTACTGGTAAGGAAATTCCACTGCAGCGCATCCATATTGCCCTCTTTGTAATATTCATCCACTGATCAGCAGTATTCAGCATCATTTTGTTCCAGATCAGGAACTATTCTTAAACTTCTGAGGACATCACAGATTATATATTCAGGCACATCAAGATAACAAAACTATTATCAACCGAGTAGATTTGAAGACATAATTTTGCTGTGTATTACTAATGAAAATGCATTTCCTGCTGTTACACCCAACACTAGACTCCTAGACAGGATTAGCTTTAACCTTGGCTACCATCTTGATTGTAAGAACATATATGTATTCGTCCAAAATATCTGGTACTGTACTGTCAGTTTGATAGTTTTTTTATGGAGACAAACTTCTTGGTTGAATAAAAATACTGCTACCTAATTCTTTCTGGCAGAAGCATGATATTTTTGGTCCAATTTCATAAGGTAAAAAAGCTGGTGAGAATGTGTCTTTAGGTAATAACTTAGATCATCCAACTTGGGAAATTTTAAATCCATGTTGGGAAAAAGAAAAGAAATAAATGAGGAGTTTTGGATGGATAATTGAAAAGAAAAGAAAAGAATTTAAAATGAATAATTAGTCAAACAACACTAACATCAATTATATCACCATGGATTCTACCAGAAGCAACAGCAGATATGTCAATAATGGAAAAGAAACAAGATAAAACTAACACCATAGATAATTATTCAGTACAATTATATTTAAACAATTATTATCAATATAGTTATACAGATGCATCAAAAAATAACTGGAAAAATAGGAATAGCTTTCGTAGTACCAGAATTCAATATAAAAATAGGAAAACGAATTACAGACAGTATACACAAGGGAAATGTTGGCAATATTATTAGCTTTACAGTGGATAGAGGACATAAAACCATTAAAAACAATAATTTGTTCAGATTCAAGCTCTGCATTATTAAGTTTACAACATAATCAATCAGATAGTAGGATGGATATTTTATTAGAAATAGTTCATACGTTATTCAGAATACAAAATATGGGTTTGATAGTTATATTTGTGTGGTTAGGGCAGATAAATACACTTTTTAAAATCCAAAAGCGCACTACTGGCAAATGTGATTACTGTGGAAAATATGAAATAATAGAACATGTTATATTAGAATGTCATAAATATAAAAAAGAGAGAAGATATATGAGGTGAGAGTTTGAATGTATTAAGGAAAAGGTTAATTTATTAGATATTTTGAGGAAGAATTTGGGAAGTAAACATATACAAATAGTTATTTGAGTTTTAAAGAAAACTAAATCATTTAATAGAATTTGATTATAGTAGTTGTGGTTGTGTGTATGATGTAGATGGGTAGAATACAAAATTCTGTATAAGTATGTACATTTGTGTATGTGTTTATATGTATAGGTAGGATTTATTTATTTATTTTTATTTATACATTTTAATTTTTTATTTTATTATTATTATTATTATTATTATTATTATTATTATTATTATTATTATTATTATAAAAAAGCATAAAAACCATAATAAGCGGAGCCCAACCTGTGGCCTCTAACTGGTGACCTTTTTTTAAGGACAGTTATTGAATACTGGATCTTATTGAGAAAAAGAGGACTGTTTTATCGCGTCACTATTAAAGTGACTTTCTTTGTTAATAAGATACCTTGAGCCTGATTGCTTCGCTGTTTGGGTTTTTGAGTTGCTTCCCAGCCAGCATGCCTAGGAGGTCCCCATGTGGGGGGAAGGAGGGGTGATATATGGGTCCCATATGTGTTTGTCCGCGGATTCCAAGATGGCCCCACATGGGTTTGCCCATGTAGGGCCAAAGCCCACATGGGCCCTACATGGGCCCTAACTGGAAAAACCCATGTGGGCCACCACCATATAGGGCCCTAGTAGCCCATGTGGGCTTTTCCCCACATGGGGCACACCTAAGCATGCTGGCAGGGTTGTTTTCTTTTAAAGCTTTAAAAAAAAAACCAAAAAAAAAAAAAAAAAAAAAAACTTTTTTTTAAAAAATTTTTTTAAAAAGGGAATATTTTTAAAAAAAAACAACCACTAATTTTGG
>NW_015117728.1:13110-14614 GCF_001443285.1 Poecilia latipinna
CAAAGAGGAAAGACCGTTATGGTGTGTGAACTGAATATTACAGTGTTTGCAGTGATTCTTCTGTTCATCATTAGAGAAAATTCATCAGAGATCCTCTGACTGTCGCTGCTGGAGAAATATTCGACAACATCATCCTTTAGGAGTAAAAAGAAAAAAAGATCGACCATCAAGCTCAGTAAACCGGGTTCATAGAGCCGTTAGCGGTTGAGACTCGTTAGCCGCTAACGGTCTCACCTCACTCTGCGAGGAAAGAGACAACTGAACAATCAAGATAAGTTGTTTCTGAGTTGAATATTTGGGCATGACAATAAGAGAGCGCAGTGCTGGATGTTTATTCAGCAATTGTTGCTTTAATTACCTGCGACTGGCAGCGGGGGGAAACGTATATTGTATCAAAGTGAGGACGCTTGAGAGCGGTTACCCAGAGAAAGCAAGAATGAAACATAGTAATTCATTGCAGGAGGTACAGCCGGGCGAGACGGAGAAAAGTAAAAAACCAATAGTTGAGACCGAAAAAGAGAGAAAAACAGGCGGAGTGAAAGAAAAACCCAGGTGGGCAGCCAGTCAGATGGCTTTTTAAAACGTCTCTATTTAAACTGGAATCCAACCTAGTATGAACAACTTCCGAGAAGCCAAAATATACAGACTTTACGCAAATCTTACGCAACAGAGAAGACAAAAACTTTATAAAACAGCAACAAAAAAAAAAAAACCACTTCCAGGATACTCTCACTCTGCTGAGTAAACTAGCTTGCAAAGAAAAGATGAGCGACAAAGGAAAAGAAAAGAAGAAAATAAGCGGAAGAGGACACTCAGAATAAGATGCATGAGCACAACTACAGCGATGGAACACTGATGGCGATCCTATGATATTCCCGGGTTCTCCCATTAACACTCCAGCTGCCAAGAAATCCTGCGGCGATGAGCCTCAACCCTCTACACGCCATCTTAAAAGCGGTGAACGATAGAGCGGACGAGGTAAAGGCTGACATCAAGGATATTAAAATATCTATTGAGTTCATGCATGCCGAAATTGAAGACCTAAAAATTGAGAACTGTGCATTGAAGAATAAAACTGCAAAATTGGGGGCGCAAATAGAAGATCTGCAGGAGCGGCTTGCAGATGCAGAGCGCTACAAACGGAGATGGTGCCTACGGCTCTACGGACTGTCTGAACATGAGAATGAAGAACTTTAACAATTCGACTTTTTCTTTAGATTAAATTTATATAGTGAATCTTATTATAATCATGGCAAAAATATTATGTCCACAGGTTGAAATGGAGTGAAAAAAATCCCCTTTTAATAATTTTCAAGAAACTGACTTGAAAATTTATATTGCCACTGTTGAAAAACTTAACTTTAATAATAAGAAACTGGTAAAAACTTTATTACTTCTCCAGAAATTTAACTTCATCTCATAAGCAGATTCCTTTTTTATTTATTTATTTTTGCTTTTATTGTTCTTTTTGCTGTAATATGCCCTTCTTTATATATATATATAT
>NW_015117729.1:0-1230 GCF_001443285.1 Poecilia latipinna
TAAATTTTACTTTGACACTATTTGTTATTAAGCTTCTGCAAGGACATGATGCTACAGTGATGCTATATGTATCTGGATGATGTATTTACCATAAAGAGACTTTTTAGTTGCCATAATTTTTATGCTGATTCTGAAAATGACTTCACAATAAACTTGAAAGAATCAATTTTTTTATGACTAAGACCAAGGACCTACATTTTAAAACATTGCTGTGGCCTTAGTTGTACCTGGTAATTATTTTACTGACTGTGAAGAAGGAAAAAAAATAAAGATCAGCTGAATAAACTTCAGCTTGAAGAGAGGAAACATATCTTACCGTATAGCAGGAACAAAAACACAGCAAAAAGCTCCATCTTCCTCGATATAAAACACCAAGTCTTCTAAATAATTTCTTTATAACTCTCTGAAATAGTTTCTCTGGACAAACTGAAAGCAAACTGAAAGTTCACTCTGCTGTTGATCTAAGATCTACCAGTAAAACCAGTTTTCATTGTTCCGGGTTGGATCAGACCAGCTGGTACGTAAATAAACCAAGTCTGGACAAGAATTACAGATTAAATGATGGTGAGATCAACCAGTGAAAATCTATGGCAACACAGATGTTGGTGCTCCATTGAGTTACTGATTTGAACTGAACTAAAGTGAATTTTTTAGGTGCATTTTGCTTCCAGCTTCTTCCTATGTGGGAAGATGGATGAAGATATTTGTAAAAACAGTTTTGGCATAGTTTGACCTCAAGTCACTGCTGTAGTCTAGAGAGAATCTCATTTAGCACATATACCAAAGTTTTAATTATATTATAATAATCCATCTGACAGTAGTAGTTCACCTGCCTAAATACAGGATGATTGTATTTTAAACAAAAAATAATTATGATCCACTCTTTTAACAGAAAACAAAATAAATATGTAATAATGAGAGGCTTGTAGGAGAACCAGATGTAATTGAAAGGTAATAATAATGAAAACAAAGAAACTTATAATGGTGACATAAGAACAGGACATGGAGCTGAGACGATCAGGATGGAAGAAACCAGAACTGAACAATGGAGACCAAGGAGCTTAAATACTGAGAGAAAAACTAAAGAGAGTCTAACCAGAATCTACAGAAGACGAGAAATAAGTAAAACAAAGTAAATTAAACTATAAAGTAAGACCTTAAAGACAAACAATAAGGAACAAACCATAAATTATTAGCATAGAAACAAGTAAATAGAATATTTATTGGACA
>NW_015117729.1:6933-7318 GCF_001443285.1 Poecilia latipinna
AAAACTACAAAACCTACAAAACCTTGTAAACCACAAATTATCACAACAGAAAAAAACCAACACCAGCAGATCATAACAGAAAAACTATCAGAATAATTATTGGACACTAAATAACATTAAATCCACTGCATGTTAGACAATTTGGCTGCAGACTCTGGAAACTGAAGGTGTTTTCAAAAGTCATCCAGGGTGAATGTTGTCTATAGAAAAACATGATTAAATTTATAAGGCAGTTTGATGAATCTCCTTCATTACGGTTCTGTAAAACACATTTTACCCTCAGGTGAGTTTCTGGAAATGAAAATAAAAAGAAAATACCAGAAATAGTGAACTGTACAACTAAGCTGTTATATCACAACTGTGCTGATATGGATGTAAAATAGTT
>NW_015117729.1:13799-14578 GCF_001443285.1 Poecilia latipinna
CAAGAACCGAGTGTCTTAATAGAAGTTACATCAGTAAATAAATAATGTATGTTTACCTGTTCGCCATCTTGACAAGTTGCCTGAATGGCTTATTTCCTTTTCGACAGCTCCCTCTGGTGGTGAAAGATGGTACTAAAATTACAGAACTACAGATCCTGCTTTTGATTCCTGAGGAACATCTCTGAACAGATATTAATGAGGAGGCCATAATCTGATAGGAAAATAATATCATTGTGTGATGAGACAAGATTTTACCACATTATTATGTAATCCAGACTTCATAAAAATCCAGTTTGTTTTTACTGTGATTTTAAGTCAAAGTAACGAAAAAATAAAAACATCAATAAGAGACAATATTTAACACGAGGATCAGTTTTACCATGAAAAATCCAATTGAAATCATGTATTATGTGAAAAACAGATTAAAATCTTATATTCTGGATACAGGAGTTATTATTAATACACAGAGAGCATCTTCAATCTCAGCTAGCTGGAGAAACCTGATCTAATCCATGAACTCTGGGCAGCAAAACATTTTTATCTAAAGATTAAATCATTTGATAGGAAAATAATTTTTGCTCACAAGACCAAACAAAACTTCTGGTTTAAAAGTGAGGGACGACTCACTAAATGTTTTCATTCCCAGTTTAGGGACCAAAGATTTGTTCCTTCACCAAGTGGAAAAAATATATTAAAGAACAAAGGGTAACACTTTATTTGAAGGGGGTTGAATAAGACTGTCATGACACTGTCATAAACATAACACCTGTCATGAACAT
>NW_015117730.1:0-1107 GCF_001443285.1 Poecilia latipinna
GATCCTGGAATAATCCTGGAATAATCCTGGAATAATCCCAGCTTCCATCTTTAAAGGACTGGAAGAAGAAAAAGTTTCCAAGGACTCAATCAGAAAAGTTTCACCAAGAAATAGATTGTAGAGATGAACTATCTGTTCAACAGTGAGAGAGTTTCTATGACTGGAGGAAAATCTTTAGACTCAAATCAGCAAAGAAACACTGAAGAACCAGAAGACCAGATCCAGAATCCAGGAATCAGAGGTTCAGTGAATGTGGTGTTGAAGGTGTGGAGGAGGATCAGTGAGTCAGAGGAGACTCTGTAGAAGGACAGAATGCCAGCAGGACAGTCCNAACATTGTTGTTCGGATCTACGGACTATTGATGTGAGGGCTGGACAGACAACATTTGACATGTAAGATGGACATATTATTGTGTATATATTGTGATTAGAATATTACTTTACAGTATTTACGTCCACCGGCGGGATACCAGCTAATATTAGCTACAGTGCTTCGCTACACCAACATGGTATTTAGCACTAGCTAATGCTACAGCACAATACCAACATAGTGCTATTTTATTTAGCAGATTTTATTTTATTTAGCAGAAACAAATGCTAACATGCTGCACAAACATGGTATTTAGCAGTAGCTAACACTTGGCATTGGTTCATCTTAAACTAATGCTAAAGCCCTCCGATAACATAGTACTTAACAGGAGCTAATGCTAACGCGCTACACCAACCTGGTGTATTTCTTCAAACCTCAATAGCAGCTCATGGAGGAGTTTGATCTGTTCACATTTAATCTGTCTGATGCCATACAGTCATGACATGGTAACATTTTTCACAAATATGTAAAAAACATTTTTAATAAAAGTTACACACTGCAGCTATAAATGCCTGAATTTGTTCAAACTCCTAATTCTGCACTGAGAGTCCAGAGTTTATTCTGAGGGAAGAGACAAAGTGTCATCTTTTATTTTTACAAAAAAAAATGAACTGCTGGAAACTAATTTGATGAGACAAACCTGTATTTAAATGACCCAATGTTGTAGATTATATTTTTCATCTTTCACCTTCATGGGAATGTTTTACTTTAACTAGGACTTTCTGAAAGGCAGAGTTG
>NW_015117730.1:7109-7690 GCF_001443285.1 Poecilia latipinna
GACCCGCAGCATCCAAGCGCTGCTGCGCCGTAACGTGATGATCCACTAGGTTGTCCTGCTGCTCTAAACTGGCTTTGCTGGAGGACATTTGACATCTATTTTATTATTATTATTTTAATATTGCAAATATTTGACCAGTCGTGGTTTTTGTCATATCTATCTGTCCTCCCCATAGTTCTATTGAGCGTATTTTGGACTTTTAACAGTAGCTGAACACAGGAAGCCGCAGCTGCATGTTTACCTTGAGATTTTCCTTTAAGTGAAACAGAAAAGAATCATTTTAGATTTTTTTACTTTTAACATTTAGGAGAAAAAAGATCTATTGTGTCCAAACGTAGCGAGTCTGTGTCAGTCCGTGGAGGTGCGCACAAAGCCTGAATCTGATTGGTCAGTTTACTTTAGTGAATTTGGCAGCTTGGCGCTTTTTCTATAAGGTAAAAATGAAGAGCGGAGTTTGAATCCTCCCGTAGTTCTAAGAGCGGTCGGATCCTGCAGAGCTTTTTACCGTGTCCGGTTCGGGCGGGTCTCCGGTGTGTGTGTGTGTGTGTGTGTGTGTGTGTGTGTGTGTGTGTGTGTGTGTG
>NW_015117730.1:13177-14572 GCF_001443285.1 Poecilia latipinna
GCGTCGGCGGTGGCCGGCGGGAGGCGGTGCTGGAACATCCGCGGTGGCTATAGGCCCATTATTATGTGTTGAGATTTAGCAGGTTAACCATGTCACAGACATCAGTTATTATATCAAATAATAATTACATCATCTTTGAAAGCAGGTAAAGGACAGAAATCTGGTTTCACCAGGATTGGTCACATTTTACCTGAGAGTCTCCAGGTTGCAGTTTGGACTCTTCAGTCCAGCAGAGAGAAGCTTCACTCCTGAATCCTGCAGGTTGTTGTTACTCAGGTCCAGTTCTCTGAGACTGGAGGACTGGGAGCTGAGAACTGAGGACAGAGCTTCACAGCTTCTCTCTGAGAGGTTACAGCCACTCAGTCTGAGGAGACAGGGAGGAAATATTAAATAACTAGATAAAATGTATGCTCTTTGTTCCAGTCAATTATGTTCTTTTTCCACAGATTGAAAAAAAAGTGATATTTTTCACATCTTTATGATACAAGTATAGTGAACTGGTTTATTCTAAAGTTGGGCCTAAAGCCTTAAAAGTCTGCAATACAGCAGCCAGCAAAGAGACTGGCAAGAGAACCATTAATTTCCATAATGAACAGCATTAATCCAGTTCAGCTTCAACAGAAAACATTATTTCTGCTCTTTGAACATGTAGCATTATGAATAGTCACCTATGAGAGCCGGTCTCTCTTTTACTCATCATCTGCTAGCAAATGACATTGAGGAGACAGTGAACTAGTAAAACTGATGAAGCATGACTCAATATTTACCTCATCACTAACAAATTTCTTTAAAAAATACCTGCAGTAACAATGTGTGTCCTTACAGAGCTTTGTTGGAGGCTTTAACCACTGGCAGCAGCCTCAGAAAAATCTCCTCTGAAGCAGAATATTTCTTCAGGTCAAACACATCCAGATCTTCTCCTGATGACACCAAGATGAAACCCAGAGCTGACCAATGAGCAGGAGACAGTTTATCTGTGGAGAAACTTCCTGAACTCAGAGAATGTTGGATCTTCTCCACTAGAGAACGATCATTCAGTTCATTCAGACAGTGGAACAGATTGATGCTTTTCTCTGCAGACACTTTCTCACTGATCTTCTTCTTGATGTACTGAACTGTTTCCTGATTGGTCTCTGAGCTACTTCCTGTCTGTGTCAGCAGACCTTGTAGGAGTCTCTGATTGGTCTGCAGTGAAAGTCCCAGGAGGAAACGGAGGAACAAGTCCAGGTGTCCATTTGGACTCTGTAAGGCCTGGTCAACAGCTCTCTGATGGACAGACTTTAGTTTAGGTTTATTAAATAATGAAAACTTTTTAGATGTTTGTGTTTCTTCCATCAGGTTGACTCCAGAGTTGATGAAGGTCAGATGAACATGAAGAGCAGCCAGAAACTCCTG
>NW_015117731.1:0-2793 GCF_001443285.1 Poecilia latipinna
ATTATGCTCGGTGATGAAATCATTAATTAATAGAGCTTTAGCACAGAGTGTTCTGGTATTTAAAAGAGCTTGGGGGCTGAAAGTTCTTCAGTCTGAGGTTCCTTTAGGCAGGGGATCAGTCTGAGGTTTGAATTAAGACCACTGTTTTTTGTATTTCTGTTTTTTGTAACTTTTCTTGTAGTGATCTGGACAGGTAATGTCCTGTTTTGCAGTGTCGGGGGGCTAGACACATTCTGGATGAAGACCTGTGTAAAAATAATATCTGGAACCCGGTCTCAGACCTCAGAAACGCAGAGTGCTGGATCCTCTGGGAAGTCAGAGGCAGGTGGCTTAGATGAGGTAAGGTCTGCTATGTTAGTGCTAAGGAGAGTTGTGCCAAGGCAAACCTGTTGATCCATTCCATCCGTAAATTTGAGAAACTCTTGTCCGGAAGACATTTCTTCATAGGTATCTTGTGAGTGAGAGTAGGAGCAGAGAGGGAGGGAGGAGTGAGGAGGGGAACCAGTCGCTCTGTCCCCAGTCAATGTTTTATCAGTTTGTTTTGGGACACTTTGCTTCTGATAAGTGGAGGGTTCCATTCTCCTGTTCCTCTGAAGCGATTATCACATTGTTTCCTTGTTGATAAAATGAAAAATGTTTGCAGTGAGTAGCCTTATCCCATGTTTAAGATTGCGTCTGCCTCTTCCAAAGACGTGAAAGTGCTGCCAATAGATCCAGAGGTTATCGATGAAGGTTACTGAGCTGGTAGAGCAGGTTATAATCAGCCATTTGTTTATCATGAGCAGCCTGGAGTGTTTTTCATCTCCCTATTGAGGCAATGGAATTGGACCACTGAGAAATAACTTCATTTTTAATGTTCCCATAGTGTTCAGAAGAATATTAAAGTCCTTTTTTCAAAATCTCAGATTTTTGCTTTGCCAGATCGTTGGCTCCAACATGCACAACTAAAGTCTCAATATTTGGCTGATCAGTGGTTAGAGAGAGCACTTTGCGAGTTAAATCAGATACAGTGTCACCAAGAAAAGAAACCACTTTCGTTTTCTTGGGATTGTAAACATGACTGATTCCATTCACTGCCTCATTTCCAACAATAAGCACTTTTGGCATATCTTTTGTTTTCCTGGGGGTCACTTTGTCCTTCAGAGCTTTGGGGGGTGGATGTGCTGGTTTTGCCTCATTGTTGATGTTTGAAGGTGAGCTTTCACTCAGAGGCTCATGCTAGAGTGCAGAAAATCTGTTTTTCAGTGGGATTCCCATGGAGTCAGAATGCTTTGAGGGTTGGGCTGGTCGCTTTGTCCTTGGGAGCGGGGTCAGTGGAGCCGTTTTGGTTCCATCTGGTTGTTTGCTATTCTTTGGCGGAGCAGGTGTTGACGTTGAAGGTGGGTTTCGGCTCAGAGCCGGCCACGCTGATTCGTCCAGGTGAGGGGTTCTCCCCGTTAGTCATCTCATGGGATCCGCAGCGTAAGACTTTTGTTTCGGCTTGGCGCTCTGAACGATCCAGGGTGAGCTTCTTGGTGTGGGGTGTAAGACCTCTCCGCTGATTTGAGGAAGAGTTATTTCATTTCCACAGGTAGCGTTGATCTCAAAGTTCACCTCCAGCTGTTGAATCTTAATTTCTAAAAACTGAAGTCGTTGTAGAATACTGCTAATGTCCTTGGGGTCGGATGGGGGCAATTTGCCCTAGTTCAACTTGGAGGTGAAGAAAAGTAAGGTAAAAATAAAAGTGAGAAAATCTCCCAGTCCTTAGGTTTGAGGTAATCCAGTTATGATTTTGATCATGTAAAATACAACTATAAAAACTGACCTTAAAAATAATTCACAGGCAAAGCTATCAGTAAGGACGAGAGAGAGCAGGATAAGCTGTTCCTCCTTCAGCTGCCAGAGCTTAATATTGCCTTAAAAGTAGAGAAGGCCTTGACAATAGTTCCTAATTTTGGTAAATTCAAGCTGGTGATGTCCTTGTCCGAGTTAGACGACAACACAACGGGACAACAACTGATGGAAATGAAATGTGGGTCACAAAAGGAGCCCGGAGGGACGAAGGCTGCTAACGTGTTACTAGCTAGTGGTAAGTTTGCTTATTAATTATCTTCGTTTAATTATAAACAGTGCAATAAAGATATATAACTTACGTTGGTTTCATAAATAATTATTTTATCAATTTTATTGTGACTTGTATGATTATTACTATAACAATCATTCAGCTTCATGTTATAACTGCATGGAGGCTCTTTTTGTTGCGACTTATACTTTTATTCATAAACTTAACCTGGTTTTAATTAAGCTCTATATGACAAAGAGACTTTGATATTGTGAGGTGGTTGCTGTTCATCAATGTTTTATCTTCAACATAATTTTGCAGTCTAAGCAAATGAAGATGGAGGAAGCCAGAGAAATCAGGTGTTAGGAAACCTAGACTTTCCTGTCTCAGAAGAGGCTCTGGCTCCACCAGATCACCAGACCAGCTCTGAGGATGAACCTTCACATCGTCATCATGGTGGAAAGACTTTTTTTTTTTTACTGACCAGCTAGCTACATTTTCAAAAACAAAAACTGGTGTGTTACCAACATTAAATGCTTAATAAACATTATTTGATTTAAAGATAACTGGACAGAATTTTTCCCCTTGTTAATCTAACATTTCTCTTTCATACATTTTATTTGTTGTTGACTTTCAGGGCCCTGTGATGGACTGGTGACCTGTCCAGGGTGAACCCTTCCTTTCATCTGATGACAGCTAGAGATGGGCACCACCAGCCCCCCACAAGGATGAATGTGTTCAGATCATGGATG
>NW_015117731.1:8852-12946 GCF_001443285.1 Poecilia latipinna
TGACTCTAAAACATTATTACACTTCCCATCTGTGGCAACGATACAAAAAAAGTAGCCTGCAGAAACTTTATGTGTCATACAATGATGGCATGAGGCTACTACTCAAAGTGCCTAGATGGAGTAGTGCTAGCCACATGTTTGTATATAATGCTGTTCCCACATGTGCAGCTGTGCTCAGGAATCTTATGTATAAATGCATGTGTAGATTATCTGTGTCATGCAATAATATAATTGCAATTTTAGTAAATCCTGCTTTTACTACTGTGAGATTCTCTTCAAGATTATGGAATCATTGGCTGACGCCAATGACACCGAGTCATTTATTTGTGACTCGGTGAATAATATCATGTCATGTTTATTTTTATTATTTTTCTCTTATTTTGCTTGATTTTACCTTTTTATATAGACCTTTTTGTGTCTGGAATAAAGATACGATTGATTGATTGATTGATTGATTGATTGATTGATTGATTGATTGATTGATTATCAACAATTTGTGAATAGAGCAAAACACTTAGCACGTTATAGGTAAATATTATTTATTTAGTTTGGTTAAGAATAATTATTGCACTGTCAATGAATGACGTCTAATAGATGTTCTTANTGACAGTGTCAGGTCAGTGTTATGCACAACCCTTCAAATAAAGTGTTACCAAAATGGTAATATATTGAAAGCACAATATAATTATAATTTTGTTCTTTAAAGTAATAACTTCGGTGTTTTTTTGGTCACTCTTAAATTTTTATGTGCATTGTGTTCACTTTTGACGTGTAAACTGATAATTTATGTAAAGCTCAAAGTTGTGAGTAAAATTGGACAATTTTAAAATATCGGTAATTAAACAAAATATTTGAATTACCTTGAATATCTTATGTAATTAATCTTTCCATATAATTGTAGCCTAAAACAATGCAAGTACTGCACTGTAGTTATGCATGTAATGTACAAAGTAGGAATAAAGAAGACTTATGCGTAATTAAAATTGTACTTTATTAGCAATAGCAGTAAATCAAAAATAAAATTTAAGTATAATTTAAATACATTACTAATATTTTAGTAGTATATTTGAAGTATATTAAAAGTATATTTTTAATATAATTCTATGACAGAATTGGTACACTCAAAATATCCTAATCAAGCTCTTGAATACTACATAAAAAAGTATACTTAAAGTATACTAAGTACAACTTGAAGTTGTTCCAAAAAAGTACGTTGAAGTATACTAAGTATACTAAAAGTTGTAAATTAATACTATTTAGATACTATTAAAGTATACTAAACACAAAAAAAGTTGTTCCAAAATAGTACAGTTTAAGTACATAAATCAAAGTATGTTAAAATTTAATATACTAAAGTAAACTTTTTTTTTTTTTACTAGGATTTTCATGGTTCAACCACCTGGTCACATCTAAATGTTTTCAGTGAGCCGTTCAGTGCTGGTATAAAGGACTGAACCTAAAGAAATGTGTTTTACATCTTCTGTTCTAGGGAAAGAATGGAATGAATGATCGCTGTACATTCTGTTCAGCCCTGATGACTCAACACTGCTGGTATTTTGTGAAAAACTTAATTTCTCTTTCAGGTAGGAGGACTCAAGGAGTCGCAGCATTATTTGGCAGTTTTCCTTTTAAAACTCGAACATTTAAGAAAAATGCCAACATCAAGAAAAATAATTAGTCAAACATCTTATTTACGGCAATATCTAATCAAAGCTCATCATTGTGCCATTATTGAAAAAAGTTTTCAAAAAAAATTATTTGAAATCCATGAAAGAAAATGTGGATCTAAGATTCCGAGACAAAAATCAGGATGGTTAACAAAGCATTGATTGTCAATCAGTTTATTCACTTCGTTTAACAAATGTCATCAAGTCAGTTTATGTGGTGTAGATCACAGAAAGTGCCTTCCCAGGCACCTTACAAAATAAAACAAAAATAACCAGTTCAATAACATAGACTTAAGTTTAACAATGTCTTTATTATTTACTATTAATTCTGGCATTACTGGCATTATAAAACAACATAATTTTTTATTTTTTCATTTTCTTAAGGATGTAGAGCTAATTAAATGACAATACTTTCATACATTATGAATAATATCTATATCTTCATCAATTATAGGAGGAACAAAAGAAATAAGGAGACATGAAAAACAACATGATCAACTATAATAAAAATACCATTTGCAATGTATATGTAAGAAATTTAATTGAGCAAAAGTCAATAACAAACAAATGAATTAGGTACATAATAATAATAATTCAGGTTGTTACAACCAGGGTTGTTAAACAGATATAAGCAAAAATTCATTTTTTTGTTTTTACAGTGCCATGAGACTTTGTTGTAGAGTCTTATATATAGAAAAAAAATAAGATGAAACTATTTAATCTATCAACAAGGAAATTTTCCTTTGACTCTAAAACGATAAATCATATTCATGAATCACATTATTATTATTATTATTATTATTATTATTATTATTATTATTATATTATTATTATCTGTGGTGACGATACAAAAAAAAGTAGCCTGCAGAAACTTTACGTGGCATACAATGATGGCATGAGGCTACTACTCAAAGTGCCTAGATGGAGTAGTGCTAGCCATATGTTTGTACATAATGCTGTTCCCACATGTGCAGCTGTGCTCAGGAATCTTATGTATAAATGCATGTGTAGATTATCTGTGTCATGCAATAATATAATTGCAATTTTAGTAAATCCTGCTTTTAGTACTGTGAGATTCTCTTCAACATGATGGAATCATTGGCGTCATCATTGATTTGTGACTCGGTGAATAATATCATGTCATGTTTATTTTTAGTTTTCTTTTATTTTGCTTGTTTTTACCTTTTTTCTATGGACCTTTTTAGTGTCTGGAATAAAGATATGATTGATTGATATGATTGATTATCAACAATTTGTGAATAGAGCAAAATACTTAGCATGCTATAGGTAAATATTATTTAGTTTGGTTAAGAATAATTATTGCACTGTCAATAAATGACGTCTAGTAGATGTTCTTAGTTGCCAGAGGAACACAGTAACACCTTCATGAGCTCAGAGGTTCAAACTGATGAAAAATGAGGATGGATGCTCCCTGCTAAAGTATTCCTGCCATCTTCCATGTTCTTTCAGCAAACAGTTGAGACAGAGTTGTCTTTGGTTTCTCCACTATTTACCTGCTGTTATACATGCCATTCAAAGTATTCTTAGAAGATTCTGTTAGTCTGCTCATGTGACCAAACCAACTGAGGAGATGAAAAGTTAAAACTTGATTTAAAATGTTGTTTTAACTTGATTTGCGTTAAAACTCAAGCAGCAAAATTTCCAAGTCTTGACCAATCCGCGGTAATAAAAAGTTTGGGGACCACTGCTGTAGATGGTAAAAAGTTTTCTATTTTCAGGGAAGATACTGTTTTAAGACAAGCATATTCAGGTAATAGATGTGACTTTGAAGAGCTTACCTCATTGTTTCCTTATTCAGACATATAAACAGGGGAAAAAAAGGTTAAATCCTCTCTATAAGAGGCAAAACATTGACTAAATTACTTAAAATGCCTCCAAAAAAAAAAAAAGTCAGCATGAGGAGGCAGAAAAGGCTCCAGATTGGAGAGGAACGCCCATCCCTGAACCCGAAACAACCACCAGGCGGAAGTGAAAGGAAACGACCTCGGTCAGGAGCTCCAGGCGGCGGCGGAGACATGAGCGCTTCAAGCTTTAACTCCGTTCTGCTGGGCATTTCAAATATGCTCAAAGAGGAAAACCTAGAACAACTCAAGTTTCTAGTTCGAGACCACATTGGGAAACAAAAGTTGGAAAGGATCAAAACAGGACACCAATTGTTTGAGATTCTGACGGAAAGAGGCCAACTAGGAAAAGACAAAGCAAACTATCTATGTCAGCTTCTGCGGCAGGTCCAGCGAGATGATCTATCCGAGAAGCTAAGCAACTGGGAGGTCCAGCAAGAAGACCCCAAATACGGCTTGAGCGACACCGAGAGAGGTAAAGACACTTGGAGAGCGCGGTTTCACTTTCTGTCCTGGTCAGGGCCGGTGTTCTGTCAGATCAGCATACGTTGTCAGATAGTCATGC
>NW_015117731.1:14691-18835 GCF_001443285.1 Poecilia latipinna
GAGTAGTGCTAGCCACATGTTTGTATATAATGCTGTTCCCACATGTGCAGCTGTGCTCAGGAATCTTATGTATAAATGCATGTGTAGATTATCTGTGTCATGCAATAATATAATTGCAATTTTAGTAAATCCTGCTTTTAGTACTGTGAGATTCTCTTTAAGATTATGGAATCATTGGCGTCATCCTTTATTTGTGACTCGGTGAATAGATTATTTTATTTTTATTTTATTTTGCTTGTTTTTACCTTTTTTTCTATAGACCCTTTTAGTGTCTGGAAGAAAGATATGATTGATTGATTGATTTATTGATATGATTGATTATCAACAATTTGTGAATAGAACAAAATACTTAGCATGGTATAGGTAAATATTATTTAGTTTGGTTAAGAATAATTATTGCACTGTCAATGAATGACGTCTAATAGATGTTCTTAGTTGCCAGAGGAACGCAGTAACACCTTCATGAGTTCAGAGGTTCAAACTGATGAATAATGAGGATGGATGCTTCCTGCTAAAGTATTTCTGCCATCTTCCATGTTCTTTCAGCAAACAGTTGAGACAGAGTTGTCTTTGGTTTCTCCACTATTTACCTGCTGTTATACATGCCATTCAAAGTATTCTTAGAAGATTCTGTTAGTCTGCTCATGTGACCAAACCAACTGAGGAGATGAAAAGTTAAAACTTGATTTAAAATGTTGTTTTAACTTGATTTGAGTTAAAACTCAAGCAGCAAAATTTCCAAGTCTTGACCAATCCGCGGTAATAAAAAGTTTGGGGACCACTGCTGTAGATGGTAAAAAGTTTTCTATTTTCAGGGAAGATACTGTTTTAAGACAAGCATATTCAGGTAATAGATGTGACTTTGAAGAGCTTACCTCATTGTTTCCTTATTCAGACATATAAACAGGGGAAAAAAAGGTTAAATCCTCTCTATAAGAGGCAAAACATTGACTAAATTACTTAAAATGCCTCCAAAAAAAAAAAAAGTCAGCATGAGGAGGCAGAAAAGGCTCCAGATTGGAGAGGAACGCCCATCCCTGAACCCGAAACAACCACCAGGCGGAAGTGAAAGGAAACGACCTCGGTCAGGAGCTCCAGGCGGCGGCGGAGACATGAGCGCTTCAAGCTTTAACTCCGTTCTGCTGGGCATTTCAAATATGCTCAAAGAGGAAAACCTAGAACAACTCAAGTTTCTAGTTCGAGACCACATTGGGAAACAAAAGTTGGAAAGGATCAAAACAGGACACCAATTGTTTGAGATTCTGACGGAAAGAGGCCAACTAGGAAAAGACAAAGCAAACTATCTATGTCAGCTTCTGCGGCAGGTCCAGCGAGATGATCTATCCGAGAAGCTAAGCAACTGGGAGGTCCAGCAAGAAGACCCCAAATACGGCTTGAGCGACACCGAGAGAGGTAAAGACACTTGGAGAGCGCGGTTTCACTTTCTGTCCTGGTCAGGGCCGGTGTTCTGTCAGATCAGCATACGTTGTCAGATAGTCATGCGCTTACCTCAGACATGTATACGCTGTCATTACCATATGCTTTTATTTAACCAGCAACATAGAATTATGACGTATATTATCATACACTTTGTTATTAACAGCTGTATGGCATCCTGACTTAGCGGTTAAGTAGGTTAATGAGTTTTACACAGGCGTGTGTTGTAATTGACTGCAGCTGCAGCCAGACCTGCTTTAAATACACTTTGAAACCACGACAACGCATGTATATCTATCTAATTATCACATTATATCATATTATAAACAATTTAATGACTTATTTTCGTCATAACTTGTTGCGTATGCTGAACTGACAACTCCACTGACGGTCGGTCTTCTTAATGCGCATGCGCGGGCATGCGTACTCACTGCATGTATGCTATCCTGACGGCATACATGCAGTCAGGATGTATTCTGTCATACATCCTGACTGCATGTCAGGATGTATGACATGCATACATCCTGATAGAACACCTGTTTTGCACCTTCATTTATTGAAACACCAGAGGGCGCTGATGGGTAGCTGGGCTGCGAAACATCATTTATCAGAAAATGTCTTTAAGTTAAAGCAAAAATCATGAACCTTTTTCATGTGGCTGACTTTATTGTCCAGTATATGAATTATTTATTTATTTATTTTTTACCACAGAATGACATAGCAGGAATAAAAACTTGATATTCTGTTATCTGGAAAAAATTACCAAACTGGAACTTTAAGGAACCTTGCTGGGATTTCCTTACTGAAGTCGTGTTAACACCAAGTTAATGTTGTTAAATTCAACGTAAGACCCTTTATATGTGCCAGACTATGACATGTCTGTCAGTGTGTCTCAAGACAGATTACATTACAACTATAAAACTGTGTTTTAATCCACTGTGATGATCTAAAGAAAATTGTTCTCAGAACCAAGAAAATCTGTCCAGGTTGGGTTGAATCACACAGGAAGGGTGTCAGTATCGGATCTGAACACAGTACATGTTTGGTTGGGTGGCAACAAAAACACTGGATTTAATTAGAGAAAATAATCATTATTACACTCGCAAATTGGCTTGGGCACAACTTGTAGTTGTAGTGTAAGTATTGCTTTCCATTGGAGTAAAATGTGGAAATATAAAGACATAAACTGGGAAGGAATTTGTAGTAACATTACATCAAAGGAAGGAAAAAAATAACAATACATCGGTGTTACTGTCATATTAATGTATCTCTTAAATAGTTTGTGTAAAATCAACTACAGAGCTTTAATGTGTCTTCTGAATTGGTTGTTCAAAGTTATAAACCTACTTTTACCCATAATACAGCAGTTGGAGTATACTGTAGTCAACAATTAATCAATATTGGCATTAATATTATTCTTGTCCCTCAAGACAAACTGGACATCGCCACGGAGGTGATCAGAGACAATCTGGGGAGGAACTGGCGCAAACTAGGCCGCAAACTACGACTGGGGGAGACCAAGCTGGACTCCATCGCCACACGGCAGCCCACCGATCTGGAGGAGACCGCCATGGAGCTGCTGAAGGAGTGGAGGAAGATTAGAGGACCTGAGGTCCAAACAAAGGAGCTGATAGCAGCTCTGAGGGACTGTCAACTCAACCTAACTGCTGATAAAATCCAGGAAAAACTTGAACAGAAGGGATTATCCAGCTCAGATTAGACCAGTATTACCTTAGAAGCATGAAGGAAACCTGGGACTTTATGAAACAGATTATATTTGTAGAAATGAACAAAATGATTTTTGTAAACATCTGCTTCCTTACAGTTGTTAAATATTTACAATATACCAGTGTTGCACCTTCATTTACTGGAACACCAGTGGGCGCTGTGAGGTAGCTGGTTTATGTAAAAACATTACCATTTTTACTTAAACATAAATTAATTTCTTGATTTCCAATAAAGATAGGAAACAAAAATGCAAATATTTATTTTGTTGTAAATTTGCATCCCCATTCAATAACATAATTCATCAGTTTAGATTAGTCCAGAGAAATGAGCCTTGATCAACAACAAACTGGATGTAAATATGGATGATTTTTCCTTTCCCAATGGCCAAAAAGCATTGAAATGCTATTGTTTCACTAATTTAATAAAGGTTTCAGAAATATCCAACGGAGTTTTGAAGAATCCCCAGTTATCAAACTACAATCCAGTCGACCTCTTTTAGATTTTGGAATCCTGGATCTGTTTTCTCAAAGAATCTTAGTCCTCCCAGAGAGCTACTATCTTAGCCTACAAATCCCTGCAAATGAGTCGCAGCTTCAAACAGATTTAGTCAGATGCCAAGAGATACTCTGAGAAAGGAGCTGACAAAAAACATGATATTTTAATAAGGAAGGAGTGGTTGATCTTGTTGCTAGGTGTTTTGACCCTTTGCTACACCGAGCAAATGAGTAATTGTCTTCTAGAAACTGTGTATGGTTGATACATGAAAAATAATAAAATCAGAAATTAAATGAAAATGTGCTGCTACTTGGCAGTTGAAAATTTACCAATCACACAGTCTAGACTGAATTTATAAAAATTGAGTCATGATGATGTAACAATGTAAAATGAAATGAATTGCTACCAAGCATCAGCAAGTTTGATCCCACCTTGGAGAGATCCGAAATGCTGAGAAGCAGCAGATCTGGCTGTTTGAAGCTAC
>NW_015117731.1:22869-24015 GCF_001443285.1 Poecilia latipinna
TTTCTGAGATGTCTCGCAACTAATAAAGCTGAAAATAAAATGTAGAGCTGCGAATTCACAGATAGTCCATTTTTGACTTCTTTCGCTGAGATAAAGTGTTTTTAGCTTCTGGCTTGCTGATCATTTGGAACATAATCAGATAAACTAATTTCAGTTTAAAAGGGTAGGGTTAGGGTAATGCTGCTTCTCAGCATTTCTCAGCAAATGCTGCTTCTCAGCATTTCTGAGATGTCTCGCAACTAATAAAGCTGAAAATAAAATGTAGAGCTGCGAATTCACAGATAGTCCATTTTTCACTTCTTTCAGTGAGATAAAGCGTTTTTGGCCTCTCGCCATATGTTCTCTTGACACATAAGATATAAACCTGATTTCAGTTGGAAACATTCAGATCTACTGTTTCTCGGCATTTCTGAGATGTCCAACATCTAATGATGCTGAAAATTGAATGTAGAGCTGCGAATTCACAGATAGTCCATTTTTCACTTCTTTCGCTGAGATAAAGCATTTTTGGCCTCTAGACATATATTCTCTTGACACATAAAATTTAAACCTGATTCCAGTTTGAAACTGCGAAATCTAATGTTTGTCAGCATTTCTGAGATGTCCCACAAATAATAAAGCTGAAAATGAGATGTAGAGCTGCAAATTTACAGATAGTCCATTTTTCACTTCTTTCACTGAGATAAAGCATCTCGGCATATGTTCTTGACACATAAGATTTAAACCTGATTCCAGTTTAAAACAGCCGGATCTATTGTTTCTCAGCATTTCTGAGATGTTCGATATCTAATTATGCTGAAAATTGAATATCGAGCTGCGAAATCACAGATACTCCATTTTTCACTTCTTTCGCTGAGATAAAACGTTTTTGGTCCATGGGGTTCTACTCTCATGAAAAATAAGATTTTAAACCTGATTCCAGCTTGAAACACTCAGATCTACTGCTTCTCAACATTTCTGAGATGTCTTCCAACTAATAAAGCTGAAAATTAGACATAAAGCTGCGAATTAACAGATAATCTATTTTTCACTTCTTTCAGTGAGATAAAGCGTTTTTGGCCTCTCGCCGTATGTAATCGCCGTAATCAGCAGATAAACTAATTTCACTTTAACACTTCCAGATCTACTGCTGCTCAGCATTTCGGA
>NW_015117732.1:0-2198 GCF_001443285.1 Poecilia latipinna
TGTATCTAATATATATTATTCAGTATTAATCATTATTAATCTGTCATTAATCATTATTTGTGTGTGTATATATTTATATAAATATGTACTGATTTTACTAAATAATTTATTAAATAAATTATGAACGGCTGTGTGGTTTGTAAAATGCTCATCATACATCAATATCAGAATATTCTATTCCTATGGTTTCCCCACTAAGCGTATTTAAATATGCTGAACTATGTATCAATGCAATTCAAAAATACTTAAAAAATACAAATGTTTATAAATGTAGCTTTGACAGATGTTTGAATATGGTTTCCAGTAACAAAAAAGCGCGTTATGATTGATTAAATACGCTGATATGTCATTGTGCCTGCTAGACATATAACGCTGAGTGGAGCGGTCGACCCTTCCAAGATGGCCGCCCTAAATCTCGTCAGCGACAATAGGCAAGAGCGGTCCATGAGGCGTCTATTCTTATATTATGTCTGCGTGCGAGGACTGAGGCAAACGTAGAGGACTGTGGCAAATAATACAAGGTTTACGTGTGTGGGATCGGTTGGACCCCATTTCTAAACACAAGGAAGGGTTATCTGTCAGTAGGCGATAAAAACTATACTGCCTTTGTTTAGGGAGCACGTTCAAAACACACTTGCTGCAGCCAACAAACTAAACTTGGTCTGATTAGTACAGCCACGAACAGCCCGACAGTGAGAGAACCTTGAGACACACCTGTGGCGCATTAGATGACAGATACTGTGGATATTTAAGAAGCGGCCAACTGACACGTCGTTGCCAGAGTGTTTGTTTATCCTGGTAATCAAACATTCCAGTGAGAGGCCTTCTGAGTAAGCTCCCCGAAGTAATCCTGTCTGTGTTTTTTCTCCTTGTCAGGTTTTGCCTGAGGTTCTCCAGCGGTTCTCAAGAACGGAGTTTATGCTAACTCCTGCGAACCCCCTGTCTGCTTCCTCACGACGCCATTGGTATTACCAATCGGTTGCCTTCCTCGAGCACTCCCTTCCTGGTCCTTTGTTCTCTCTGATTCCTTCGTGACACAGCAGTACGTACCTGTTTGTGCCCGAAGCCTTCTGGCTTCTCATTCTCCGGATCATTGTCAGCCGTCAGCTCGCCCTTGTCGAGAAAAGTCAAGCTCAGCCCACTTCCCCATGCTGGAGATTTTAGCTTAATAATAACAATAAATAAAGTTATCTTTAAAACTAATTACACAGGTGACATCAAGACCCAACAGTAGAGTCAGACGGTAATAAAATTAATCTGGTTTTGTGTGTGTTGTTATTGTGTCCTGCTTTAATTCTACTTTTTTCTATTTAATCATAAAAAATCATAGTCTGACAGAAGGAGAGTTATGCAACAGGAAAAGCAGGTTTCCTGGAAAAAGAGGAAGTTTCCAGCCTGCATGTGGTTAAATATAGTTCAGACTGCTCATTTTGAGCACTAAAGGTGTAAAGAATAAAATCTAGACATTTTGAGTAATTGGATAAAACCCAGAGTAAAATACTTAAATTAATAATGATAACTTATGATTAAGCCAATAATTAATATTGGTTTAGACAGTGATTGATGTTGGTTTGATTATAAGAATATTTACACTTATACTTATGGAAGTACTTAAAGGTGAAAGAAGTAACTGTAACATGGTGTCAAATAATTAGAATGATGAATTATTATTGGTTTCTTTTCAGAAATGTCTGTAATAACACATTATGATTACAAGAGTAACTAATAAGTAATGGTTATTATAATATTATAAGTGAATGCTAAATCAGAGAAACTAAGGGGTTATAAATGTGATTTTGACATTGAACTTGAAATGTGGTGAAATGTTTAACTGTAACTAAAGGTCACTGATGTTGTGTTGGAGGTAGATGGTAGGTGAAAAGTCAGGGAGAAAGAGGAACTAATAGGAGAGCGGAGGTGACTAAGGCCTTATTGCTAAACTTAAAACTTACCTAAGAAAAGGTTAGACACAAGAGAGCTGTTGAGCAACTCGGGGACATTAGAACAGACATCAGGTCATGTCCAAAGATGGTGATGGATATGAGATCATCGGCCAATGCAAATGCACCAAAAGGGTGGATAAACCCTTTATAAGGTGAGTGCAAAAGAGGAATCTTTGGTTGGATCCTTCAGGCAGCTTCGAGCCAAGATCCAGATGGACAAAGACCTCTGCAGCTGAAGAAGAGCCGGAGCCACAG
>NW_015117732.1:6923-14559 GCF_001443285.1 Poecilia latipinna
ATAGCAACTGACGTATACGCTCATTATTTCAGAAAGATGTATCAACTCCATATGTGGTATCTTATTGGAACACTGTTATTGATAACCTTAACTGGAAGAGGATTTGGACTATACCAACTAAATATATAACTAAAGTAAAAGTATTCTATAAAATTATTCACGGAATGTATCCATCCAAAACATTTCTACGTTTTAATAATATAGATATATGCTCTTTTTGTGAAGAAAATCCTGAAGATGTGTTTCATTTATTTTGGTCTGCCACTTTTCTGTTCAATTTTGGAAAACTATTTGTACTTTGATTTGTACTTCCATTAAACCAGATTTCTCCCTTAGCCTTGAACATGTATTGTTTGGCCTCACTAACTACCCCATAACCAAAAAAAACCAAAACATTTTTATATTAATCTTATATTCTTAGCCAAATGGCACATTCACAAATGCCGTTACACTAATCAGAAACTACTTCTTTCCATTTTTGAAAATGAGGTCAAGCAATATATCAGAACTATTGAAAATTCCACAAATACCAAAGCTATTAAAACATGCTCTTTATGTTCTCATTTTAATGTATTTATGTAATGTTATGATGTATTGTCTTAATGTTTGTAACCCCCTGGCGGACATTTTACAACAATGCTATGTTTGTACTGTTATGTTGCCTAGAGTTCTAACTGTTATGAGTTCTGTATCTCATAAAGATCTATTTAAAAAAAAATAAAATAAAATAAGGTGGATTCAAGGCTATGTTCTTCTGCTCCTGCTTCTTGTTGATTTTACTGGTGGTTGGCAACAAACTGTTGGTAGCATTACCGCCACCTACTGGTATGGAGTGTGGTACATGATCTATCCATCTATATCTCTATATACATATATTCTACCATAAAGAAAATAACTAAATAAATTCTACCTAAACATACACACATACATACACATATACATTTACGTGTGTATGTATCATACACACGTAAATGTACAGTACAGACCAAAAGTTTGGACACACCTACTCATTCAATGAGTTTCCTTTATTTTCATGATTATTGACATTGTAGATTCACACTGAAGGCTTCAAAACTATCAATTAACACATGTGGAAATATGTACTAAACAAAAAAGTGTAAAACAACTGAAAATACGCCTTATATTCTAGTTTCTTCAAAGTAGCAACCTTTTGCTGTGATTACTGCTTTGCACACACTCTGCATTCTCTTGAGTTTCAAGAGGTAGTCACCTGAAATGGTTTTCACTTCACAGGAGTGCCCTGTCAGGTTAATAAGTGGGATTTCTTGCCTTATAAATGGAGTTGGGACCATCAGTTGTGTTGTGCAGAAGTCACAGCTGATAGTCCTACTGAATAGAGTGTTAGAATTTGTATTATGGCAAGACAAAAGCAGCTAAGTAAAGAAAAACGAGTGGCCATCATTACTTTAAGAAATGAAAGTCAGTCAGTCCGAAAAATTGGGAAAACTTTGAAAGTGTCCCCAAGTGCAGTCGCAAAAACCATCAAGCACTACAAAGAAACTGGCTCACATGAGGACCACCCCAGGAAAGGAAGACCAAGAGTCAACTCTGCTGCAGAGGATAAGTTCATACGAGTCACCAGCCTCAGAAATCGCAGGTTAACAGCAGCTCAGATTAGAGACCAGGTCAATGCCACAGAGAGTTCTAGCAGCAGACATATCTCTGCAACAACTGTTAAGAGGAGACTGTGTGAATCAGGCCTTCATGGTAGAATAGCTGCTAGGAAACCACTGATAAGGACAGGCAACAAGCAGAAGAGTCTTGTTTGGGCTAAAGAACACAAGGAATGGACATTAGACCAGTGGAAATCTGTGCTTTGGTCTGATGAGTCCAAATTTGTGATCTTTGGTTCCAACCACCGTGTCTTTGTGCGACGCAGAAAAGGTGAACGGATGGACTCTACATGCCTGGTTCCCACCGTGAAACATGGAGGAGGTGTGATGGTGTGGGGGTGCTTTGCTGGTGACACTGTTGGGGATTTATTCAAAATTGAAGGCATATTGAACCTGCATGGCTACCACAGCATCTTGCAGTGGCATGCTATTCCATCCGGTTTGCGTTTAGTTGGACCATCTTTTATTTTTCAACAGGACAATGACTCCAAACACACCTCCAGGCTGTGTAAGGGCTATTTGACCAAGAAGGAGAGTGATGGGGTGCTGCGCCAGATGATCTGGCCTCCACAGTCACCGGACCTGAACCCAATCGAGATGGTTTGGGGTGAGCTGGACCACAGAGTGAAGGCAAAAGGGCCAACAAGTGCTAAGCATCTCTGGGAACTCCTTCAAGACTGTTGGAAGACCATTTCAGGTGACTACCTCTTGAAGCTCATCAAGAGAATGCCAAGAGTGTGCGAAGCAGTAATCAAAGCAAAAGGTGGCTATTTTGAAGAACCTAGAATACAGGCCCTTCTCAAAAAATTAGCATATTGTGATAAAGTTCATTATTTTCCATAATGTAATGATAAAAATTAAACTGTCATATATTTTAGATTCACTGCACACCAACTGAAATATTTCAGGTCTTTTATTGTTTTAATACTGATGATTTTGGCATACAGCTCATGAAAACCCAAAATTCCTATCTCAAAAAATTAGCATATCATGAAAAGGCTCTCTGAACGAGCAATTAACCTAATCATCTGAATCAACAAAGTAACTCTAAACACCTGCAAAAGATTCCTGAGGCTTTTAAAAACTCCCAGCCTTGTTCATTACTCAAAACCGCAATCATGGGTAAGACTGCCGACCTGACTGCTGTCCAGAAGGCCATCATTGACACCCTCAAGCAAGAGGGTAAGACAAAGAAAGAACTTTCTGAACGCATAGGCTGTTCCCAGAGTGGTGTATCAAGGCACCTCAGTGGGAAGTGTGTGGGAAGGAAAGGGTGTGGCAGAAAACGCTGCACAACGAGAAGAGGTGACTGGACCCTGAGGAAGATTGTGGAGAAAGGCCGATTCCAGACCTTGGGGGACCTGCGGAAGCAGTAGACTGAGTCTGGAGTAGAAACATCCAGAGCCACTGTGCACAGGTGTGTACAGTTAATGGGCTATAGGTGCCGCATTCCCCAGGTCAAGCCACTTTTGAACCAGAAACGGCGGCAGAAGCCCTCGACTTGGGCTACAGAGAAGCAGCACCGGGCTGTTGCTGAGTGGTCCAAAGTACTTTTTTCGGATGAAAGCAAATTTTGTATGTCATTCGGAAATAAAGGTACCAGAGTCTGGAGGAAGACTGGGGAGAAGGAAATGCCAAAATGCCAGAAGTCCAGTGTCAAGTACCCACAGTCAGTGATGGTCTGGGGAGCCATGTCAGCTGCTGGTGTTGGTCCACTGTGTTTTATCAAGGGCAAGGTCCTTGATAAAACACAGGGGATTTTGGAGCACTTCATGCTTCCATCTGCTGAAAAGCTTTATAGAGATGAAGATTTCATTTTTCAGCACAACTTGGCACCTGCTCACAGTGCCAAAACCACTGGTATTACTGACCATGGTGTTACTGTGCTCAATTGGCCTGCCAACTCTCCTGACCTGAACCCCATAGAGAATCTGTGGGATATTGTGAAGAGAAAGTTGAGAGATACAAGACCCAACACTCTGGATGAGCTTAAGGCCGCCATCGGTCCCACTCGGAGTCTTCCAAAAATTCCACCAAGCCTGGATCGGGGAGGAGCGGGATCCATTTTCGCTGAACCGTTGCGCAGGCTGAGGCCGTGGTAAAGCGTTTGTACAAGGAGCAGGGTTTAGTCAGGGTGTCGACATAGATCTTAACTGTTCTCTTTAAACGGTCCACGTCTCCAAACAACTGAGCAGCTGGGTCCATAGTCTTCCTCACCTTGGTTCTTCTGTCATGATTAGGTGAATGAGAGGTGGTGAGGATGAACGCTGAGACCCAGGTAGTGAAGAAATGATGAATTTAATGATTAAGCTCAAACAGTCCAATACAGGCAGCACGGCAGAGAGTATAGCACATAGCTAATTACCGGTAGCACTGATACACAGAAGACTGAAAAACGAGAGCTAACGCTAACCAGGACTTCGCAGTTCCACTGGAGAGCATTGACGTTAGACGTGCGACAAGAACTGACGTTAGACGAGGACATGACCAGAAACAAAGACAACAGGTGGCTTAAATACACAGGGAGGGTAATCAGCAAAAACTAGACACAGCTGGGATCAATCAACAGGGAGGACAGGACATCACAGACACTCACGGGGAAACAAGGACACAGAAAAAAACAAGAAATAAATACACAAAAACACAGATCGTCACACTTTAGATTTCAACGGCAGCTTGCATCCATTATTTCCATTATTGTTGCACTACTGCCATCTATTGGATCCTAATATCTATATTTCAAATTCTCATAATGATCCCAGTATTATTTAAAAAACAAAAATTCATCTTTTTCCCCTTAATGCTATTTAACTGATCAAAAACATTCTCAAATTTCAGTTCCCTATTAAAACCTAATTCTGTTTTAATTCTTTTACTTCCAATTTTGACTTCCAATGATTCACTTCCTGCTAAAGAGCCCCCTGGTGGTTGAAGAAAAATCCACATATAAGCCATACTGGACTATCAACCGCATGGTTTGAAGCGTAGGAAAAAAGTAGCGGCTTATAGTCTGGAAAATACGATATATATTTTTCTGAGATTACTTAACCAATTCTAACTTGTATTTTTCTATTTGTTAAAAAGTCTCTAATCCATCTAAATACTTTACCTTTAATATCCAACGTGTATAATTTAATTAATAATCCCTCAACCCACATCATGTCATATACCTTTTCTATATCAAAAAATACTGCCACTACACTTTCTTTATTTACTTGAGCTCTTCTAATTTCGTGCTTTAAACATAGTGTGGATCATTAGTACTCCTCCCTTTTCGAAAACCACTTTGATATTTTGACATATATCCTTTACTATTTAAATAATATACTAGTCTATTATTAATCTTTTTTCTTCCATTATTTTACATAGATTTGATGTTAAAGCTATTGGTCTGTAGTTTTCTGAGTTTGAATTGTCTTTTTCTGGTTTAGCTATTGGTATTATAATTGATTTCTTCTAATTCAACAGTAATTTTCCCTCCTCCCAAATTTTATTACCGTATTTTAAACACTATAAGGCGCACCGGATTATAAGGCGCACCTTCAATGAATGGTCTATTTTAAAACTTTTTTCATATATAAGGCGCTCAGCATTATAAGGCGCATAGAATAGACGCTACAGTAAAGGCTGGAGTTATGTTATGCATCCACTAGATGGAGCTGCACTAAAGAGAATGTCAACAAAACAGCCCGGTTGGCGAGATGAGCCTTCCGCGAAGTCGGGGCGTGGCCGAATGATGGTCACCCTTCTCCGTTCGCGCACAGCATGTTCATGGAGAATGTGGTACTAAATGACCTGCAGATGATCTGATTCTAGATGGTAGGTAGGTAGATAAGTCAGTCAAACTTTATTAATAGATTACAAACCAGCGTTCTGACAACTATCCCAGCATGCACCATGCTTCTTCTTCTACGGGCAAAAATGAAGTCGGCGACTGCTTACCGTAGTTGCGGCCGTAGACCTGTTGTGGCTCAATATTGGTCCATATAAGGCGCACTGGATTATAAGGCGCACTGTCGACTTTTGAGGAAATTGACGGTTTTTAGGTGCTCCTTATAGTGCGGAAAATACGGTATATTATATCTTTAGATTTTTCACTGAGTTGCCTTATCATTCTATACCAAATTTGATGTTTACCTGGTGCTGTATTTTTGGTCTTCTTAAGTGCATAATTCAATTCAGCTTTTGTAAACACAACATGCAACAAATTTGTTTCTTCAACGCTCTGTAATAATTCTTTTATTTAATTTTTGTATGTTCTCTTCCTTTTCTTCCGTCTTCACTAATATTATTTGAACTGTGGATTTTACTAAATGTTCTTGCCAATATTTCAACTTTGTCTTTATCTCTTATTATATTTGTATTATCTATTTTAATATAGGACATTCAAACTCTCTTTATACCATTCATTCTTTTAATTATTTACCAAATTTTTTCAATTTTTGTTTCTTTCCCTATCGTGCTACAAAAATTTCTCCAATATTCTCTTTTTGCATTCTTTATAGTTCTCCTTACTATAGCTTGCTTTCTTTTATAATCAGTTAAATTCTTATGTTATGTTTTAGTACCTTAAATGCTTTATTTCTTGACTTTATTGCTTCTCTAGACTCTTGTCCACCATCTTATCATTTTTACACCCTGATTTCTTTATAGAATTATCTGCTGTTTCCATTATTATCTTACAAATTTTTTAATTTACATCATTTATATCTAATCTCATATCTACTTTTCCTAAGTTTATTTGATTTAAATATCTAAATTTAATCCAGTCTGCCTTATTAAAATTACATTTTTAATATTCTTATTATTTAAATTTAGTGCTACTCTTATTGTTATGGGATAATGATCACTACCTATTGTAGTTTTTTTTTTTATCAATGATCCATTCACAAATACCAGCTAAAACATTAGAGACAATTGTTAAATCAATAACTGATTCCATCCCTGTTCTTACATTGATTCTTGTTCCCCTCCCATCATTAATGCATACCAAATTTTTCATTTCCATTAATTCTTCTATAACTTGTCGGTTTTATGTAATGACATTTACCCCACAATGTACTATTTGCATTAAAATCTCCACACCAAATTACTTTCCCTTCCAAATATTCAGTTAACTCCTCCAATATTTCAATCGATAATGTTTTGCATGGATTATAAAAATTTATTATTTTGAATTTACCTGCTTGTTTCCATATCTCAATTACTATATATTCTAGTTCTTTCCCTTTCCCTAATACCTGATATTGTATCCCTTGTTTTATAAATATTCCACGTCCTCCTCCACCTCCCTCTGGTCAATCTCTTCTTACACTATCATATCCTTTAATCACAAAATCTAATGTTTTTAACCATGTTTCCTGAACACAAATAATTTCCGGTTGTTCTTCAAGACTATCAATATAACCTTTAAGTTTCTGTCCGTTAGCATTTATACTTCGAGCATTACATTGTAATATTAACATGAACTGTTTTCACCTAATGGTCCTGGTCTCCCATCTACCTCCAACTTTCTATTTATGTTCTCCCATGATCCCTCTTTAAAGCCCAAAAACTTTTCAGCTCCTCTCACTATTATTTTAAGCTTCTCAGTTTTGTGCTTGGCTTGGTCAGTGCAGTTGATAACATAGGCTATGAATAATATTAGTTTTTTTTACTGGTATTGTGATATTTTCTTCTGTCTGTACTTTGGTTTGCTGTGTAGTTTGATTCACTGTTTGTTCAATCTCTCTTGTTTTCTGTTCCTTCACATTTTTAACTTCTTCTGCATAGGTTATGTTTTTAGTTGTTTTAATCTGTATGATTTCTTTTGCCCTCTTCCTTACCTCACATCCTCCATAAGTAACTCTATGTTTCCCTCCACAGTTACATTTTTCTTGTGCTTCTTCTTTACATTCTTCTAATTTGTGATCTTCTCCATATTTCGGACATCTTTGCTTCCCTTTACAAACTGCTACTATACAGGTGCTGGTCATAAAATTAGAATATTGTGATAAAGTTCA
>NW_015117732.1:15084-15978 GCF_001443285.1 Poecilia latipinna
GACACAGAAAGAAATTTCTGAATGAATAGGCTGTTCCCAGAGTGCTGTATCAAGGCACCTCAGTGGGAAGGAAAAAGTGTGGCAGAAAACGCTGCACAACGAGAAGAGGTGACCGGACCCTGAGGAAGATTGTGGAGAAGGGCCGATTCCAGACCTTGGGGGACCTGCGGAAGCAGTGGACTGAGTCTGGAGTAGAAACATCCAGAGCCACCGTGCACAGGCATGTGCAGGAAATGTTTTACAGGTGCCGCATTTCCCAGGTCAAGCCACTTTTGAACCAGAA
This sequence comes from Poecilia latipinna, assembly GCF_001443285.1. Taxonomy (NCBI): domain Eukaryota; kingdom Metazoa; phylum Chordata; class Actinopteri; order Cyprinodontiformes; family Poeciliidae; genus Poecilia; species Poecilia latipinna. The sequence continues at coordinate 15,368 of NW_015117732.1, forward strand.
ACAGTGGCAGAACCGACTGACCTGGGCTACAGAGAAGCAGCACTTTTTTCATCCGAAAAGTGGTCAGTGGTCCAAAGTACTTTTTTCAAATTTTACATGTCATTCGGAAATCAAGGTACCAGAGTCTGGAGGAAGACTGGGGAGAAGGAAATGGCTAAATGCCAGAAGTCCAGTGTCAAGTACCCACAGTTAGTGGTGGTCTGGGGAGCAATGTCAGCTGCTGGTGTTGGTCCACTGTGTTTTATCAAGGGCAGGATCAATACAGCAGCTATCAGGAGATGTTGGAGCACTTCATGCTTCCATCTGCTGAAAAGCTTTATGGAGATGAAGATTTCATTTTTCAGCACGACCTGGCACCTGCTCACAGTGCCAAAACCACTGGTAAATGGTTTACTGACCATGGTATTACTGTGCTTCATTGGCCTGCCAACTCTCCTGACCTGAACCCCATAGAGAATCTGTGGGATATTGTGAAGAGAAAGTTGAGAGATGCAAGACCCAAAACTCTGGATGAGCTTAAGACCACTATCGAAGCATCCTGGGCTCCATAACACCTCAGCAGTGCCACAGGCTGATTGCCTCCATGCCACGCCGCATTGAAGGCTGCAAAA
>NW_015117733.1:0-600 GCF_001443285.1 Poecilia latipinna
CCAATCGACTTCATTGTAGTCATCTTTGAAATCGAGGCCACTTTACTTAAGTTACCACTTGGTGGTTCTGCGGTGTGATGGTTAGCACTCTGGATTCTGAATCCAGCAATCTGAGTTTAAGTCTCAGTACAACTATTTGTCTCTGTTCCTGACATCTTCATCTACATTTTTTGATCCCAGACTTAGTTTTGGACCATAATGTGAAATTAGGCACAAGTATAAGTCTGACAGTTTGTTCACCAAGTTACTGAGTATTCATGGATTTAAGAAAAACGTACATGATCTTACCACAATGAAAATTTGACAAAAGTGCTCGTATTCTAATGTTTTTGGAATCAATGTGTAAAATGGTTTAACTTAAATCCTTTTGTTACTTAGCAGTCTTAATTGTCCAAAACATTTTATGTTTCAACTGGCCAGCATGGGTATTGAACCCATGACTTTGGCATTATTAGCACCACGCGCTTTCAGCATCGATTTGCTAAAAACTTAGATGATCTTAACAAAAGTGCTCATATCCTAATGTTTTTCAAAATCAACTTGCATAAAGGTAAATTGCTTTCCAGCAATTTGTTATTTTGTGTTTATTTTTTTGGACCT
>NW_015117733.1:6376-7319 GCF_001443285.1 Poecilia latipinna
TAAGTTTCCATGGATTTAAGAAAAACTGACATGATCTTACAATGAAGTTTTCAGGAAAGGCCTCATATTCTAATGTTTTTCAAAATCAACATGCCAGAGGTATATTTTCCAGTGTTGATTTTATTTTTGAAGTGTTTCTTTTTCCACTCTTTTTAATTTTGAAGTTTTGATTGTCTGATTGGGCACGATGGGGATAGAACTCACAACCTTGGTATGGTCTTCCCATCGATCTAAGAAAATCATACATGATCTTGACAAACGTGCTCATATTGTAATTGTAGCATATTTGTAAAAATAATATACTTCAATATATATGAAATCAACGTAAATAGATTGTTGCCAATAAGGTCAATGGGCTAGTCTGTACTCTGAATCCAGGCATCTGAGTGCAATCCTCAGTAGGAACTTTATGCTTTGAATCTGACATCTTAAACTTTAAAACCTCAAACTGAAGCAATGTACAGAAATTCAGTTTCTGTAGTGTAGTGGTTATCACGTTTGCCTAACACGCAAAAGGTCTCTGGTTCGAAACCAGACAGAAACAGATTTTGTAGGTTGTGCTTCTCACAGGGTGTAGCGGGACAACAAGAGTCTTCTGTTTTCGTGATGGTTCATACGCCAAGCGACTTGAATGTAGACATCTTTGAAATCGAGGCCACTTTACTGAAGTTCCCGCTTGGTGGGTCTATGGTGTAATGGTTAGCACTCTGGACTTTGAATCCAGCGATCTGAGTTCAAATCTCAGTAGAACCATTGGTCTCTGTTCATGACATCTTCAATACATGTTTTGATCCCAGGCTTACTTTATAGACTGTAATGTGAAATTAGGCACAAGTATAAGTCTGACAGTTTGTTCACCAAGTTACTGTGCTCTCTGAGAGGATCTGTAAGTATTTGACATTGTTCCATGCCCATCGTTGACATTAGTCTCTAACAAAATGTG
>NW_015117733.1:13475-14342 GCF_001443285.1 Poecilia latipinna
ATCTACCAGGAACACTGCAAAGAGCATGAGTTTCTGTAGTGTAGTGGTTATCACGTTTGCCTAACACGCAAAAGGTCTCTGGTTCAAAACCAGACAGAAACAGATTTTGCATGTTCTATTCATCACAGGTGTTTACTAAAGATCAACAAGGGTTCTGTGGTGTCATGGTGTCATGGTCTGTACTCTGAATCCAGGCGTCTGAGTACAAGTCTCAGTAGAAACATCATTTGTGTATTGGACCCATGACTTTTGCGTTATTCGCACCACACGCTGACCAGCTGAGCAAACCTGCCATTCAGATTGATGAGTTTTCATCAATTTGCTAAAAACTTAGATGATCTTAATAAAAGTGCTCATATCCTAATGTTTTTCAAAATCAACTTGCATAAAGGTAAATTGCTTTCCAGCAATTTGTTATTTTGTGTTTATTTTTTTGGACCTTTATTTATTTTGAATTGTTGAACATTTTTATTTTGAAGAGCAGTTTGTATTTCAGAACCATTTTTTGTTTGGAAGTATTGATTTTATCATTCACCCTTTCTATATTTTGAAGTGTTGATTGTCTGAAAGACTTTATATTTGAATTTGGGGACTGAACCCATGACCTCAGGATTATTAGTACCACTCTTTCAAAGACAAGTGTTGACTGTCCTTTTGTTTAGAAGTGTTTATTTTTCCACCCTTTTTATATTTTGAAGTGTTGATTGTCTGAAAGACTTTATATTTGAATTTGGGGACTGAACCCATGACCTCAGGATTATTTGTACCACACTCCCAAGGACAAGTGTTGATTGTCCTTTTGTTTAGAAGTGTTTATTTTTCCTCCCTTTTTATATTTTGAAGTGTTGATATGAATTGGCCAGTATG
>NW_015117733.1:19978-20925 GCF_001443285.1 Poecilia latipinna
GGTGTTTACTAAAGGCCAACAAGGTTCTGTGGGGTCATGGTCTGTACTCTGAATCCAGGCATCTGAGTGCAAGCCTCGGTTGACATTTTCATGCGTTGCATCTCACATCATCAACTTTGGAACCTCAAACTGAAACAAAATAGAGAAGTTCAGTTCCTGTAGTGTAGTGGTTATCACATTTGCTTTATATGCAATAGGTCTCTGGTTCAAAACCAGACAGAAACAGTTTCTGTAGGTTAAGCATCTCTTGGGGTGCAGTGAGACAACAAGAGCCTTCCTCTTTCGTGATGGTTCATTTGCCAATTGACTTCAATGTAGGCTTCTTTGAAATCGAGGCTACTTTACTCAAAATGCCACTTGGTGGTTCTATGGTGTAATGGTTAGCACTCTGGACTCTGAATCCAGTGATCTGAGTTCAAGTCTCAGTAGAACCATTTGTCTCTGCTAATGGCATCTTCCATAGTTTTTTTGATCCCAGGCTTAGTTTATGGACTGTAATGTGAAATTGGGCACAATTATAAGTCTGACAGTTTGTTCACCAAGTTACTGAGTATTCATGGATTTAAGAAAAACGTACATGGTCTTACCACAATAAAAATTTGACAAAGTGCTCGTATTCTAATGTTTTTTGAATCAATGTGTAAAATGGTTTAACTTAAATCCTTTTGTTACTTAGCAGTCTTAATTGTCCAAAACATTTTATGTTTCAACTGGCCAGCATGGGTATTGAACCCATGACTTTGGCATTATTAGCACCACGCGCTTTCAGCATCGATTTGCTAAAAACTTAGATGATCTTAACAAAAGTGCTCATATCCTAATGTTTTTCAAAATCAACTTGCATAAAGGTAAATTGTTTTCCAGCAATTTGTTATTTTTGTGTTTATTTTTTTGGACCTTTATTTATTTTGAATTGTTGAACATTTTTATTTTGAAGAGCAGTTTGT
>NW_015117734.1:0-654 GCF_001443285.1 Poecilia latipinna
TTAAAAAAATACATTTTACCTATGTATTAAAACTTCCGCTGTCCTAACATGAGACAAATAATCTCTGAAAAAATAATCGATCTCCTCCCTGTCCTGCATAATGGGCTCTTTGCACCTCAGCTTCCGCGTTCGGGGTAAAGCGGCTCGATTGTTTCCGATCCAATACAAATATCATTTACATTAGGTGCTTGCAGTGCTTGGCCAAGGTTTGTACATCGATCCGAAGCCCCAACAAGTCAGCTGGAGAAAGGTTTTAAGATGTTCGCCTCGTTATACATTCACTGACACGAAGGTGAGTTTTACTTAAACTTTGTGGCTAACATTAACGTTAGCTTATGCTAGTAGGCTATATTCTCAGACATTGTTCTTGTAAAATGTGCTATTTAAGTATCTAAACATTCTAACGGACAATGTATTTATCTTATTTTCAAGTATATTATGTGTGTTTATTGTCGTTAGTGTCAGAGGCTAACGGGGTTCGGTTACGGTTCGGACTTTTTACTTCCGAAGCCTGACGAAGCTCAACAAGCCTCATAGCTTGACAGTAGCGCAGCTCTGGTGTCAGAGATCTGGTTCAGCTGTTCAGGTTCAAAGTTGCTGCTTTTAGAAAAATATGACCGTGTTGCTTCATGTCTCCGTGTTATTTCGTTTTAT
>NW_015117734.1:6778-7748 GCF_001443285.1 Poecilia latipinna
GTGTTTGATATTCTGCAAATCTGTCTGCAAGCTTCTGTCTGCTTGTGTTTATAAAGAAAGTGAAGGATTTGAGGAAGATTGGGCTTTAGTTAGTTTTTTTTTTGCTAAGGCTGAATAAATGTTAAATGTGCATTTTGATTTCTTATTGAATCAGTACTGAAATAACTCATAACATAAAGCCGAAAAAAGACATGGTCACTTACTAGCAGAATAAGTTTCTTTGAGACAGTAATAAGTTTTTTTTATTTTTTATTTTGAAACAAAAAACCCTACACTTTTATTATATTAAATTCCTTTTTCATTTTTTTTGTCTTTTACTAGTATGGAAATACAACTTTTCTAATCTCTGGACAAAGAGTAGTCATCACTTGGAGTATTCAAACCTTTGCTATTCATATTAACATTAAGTAATATGCTAGCTCTTCTTAAAAACTAAGGAGAGATTTTTGTTCTTTATTTCCTCCAGGACACTGCAAAGTTCAAATCCAATATTAAATTTAATTTGAACTTAATATTTAAAAAAAAAAAAAATCCTGTCTGCTAATTTTCCCTAGAAAAGCGCTTTTCTTTGCAGATGATCACCTTCGATTTTACTTAATGAAAACTGGAAGACTATAGTTTTGACAATAAAAAAATATTTACACGTTTGAACTTGAAAGCAGTTCCAAGTAGAGACAGAATAGAGAACTGAAACTGATGCCTCGTAAAGTTAGCAGTATTTCAAAGTAAACCAGGAATATGACTTTGAGTACAACTGAGCTACATCAACACCCTTCTCGATTTACTCAACCCTCCATTGAACTGGTAGAAAATCAAGTGTATAAAATGTGGGAAAAAATGCATTCCTGAGTTTATTTTCAAAATCCTTTCTGGTTAGATTTAAGCCAACTGTCCTTTTAAAGACATGCTCTTGATTTTGGAGTTATGGAAAAGTGTTTGGTTGCACAGTTTGTTTTCTAATGTCATAATC
>NW_015117734.1:12827-14548 GCF_001443285.1 Poecilia latipinna
TAAAAACCTGTTTTCTGCCCACTGTCTGGGTCTAAAGCGGCTGACTGTGACTCCCGCTGCGACAAAGCCTCAGGATGATGAGGTCAGGATGATGGAAAGGATTGGAGGCCAGCGGGGAGTAGTCTGACCCAAACCGGAAGGGCTCCTGGGAAAGCATCCTCAACAAGAAAACGCCACATTAGACGTTCTTGAGTGCTGTTTGTTGATCGCAAACATAATAAAAGACACGCTGTCCCAACGATCGATTGTCACTACGATCATTACTCTTTTGTCACTGCGATCGTTTCATCCATCTCTCTTCAGAAACGTTTGTGAAGAGACACGTGTGATGGAGAAATGGAAGACTTTAGAACCAGAGGCTGCTGTTGTAGTCTCTAACATCTTGAAAACCAAACACAGAACTGTCTGTTAATCTGTCGTCTGAGGATTTGGGTGAAGATCCTGGCTTTGAGTGACTCCATGCAGCTTTGACACTGATTTGGAAGGCAATCAGCTGCATCAGATTAGACCCACGCAGCCAGTCGGGGGATAACACATGTAGAGGAAGACTGGGGGACTTTTCTTCACTCTCCACTTGTTCGTTTCTAGACTAGGAAGTCTCCTCAGCCCAGGAGGTAAATCATTTCTGACAGTTTCTGGTTCAGGAGAGGCTTGAGACGAGGAATGCAACATCTGTAGTTCCATTCCCCGTCTCTTAATGTGAATCTCTTCAATGGATTTTTCATGTGGTTGCTGGGGTTGTCCATGTTCCTGGTACAAACATTTTCCTTCCACTCAACTTTATACCCTTTTCACAATATTCTACTTGTCTGAGATGCTTTATTGTGGGTTTTCATTTTCTGCAAGCCATAATCAGCAAAATTATAAGGAATGAAGGCTTGAAACATTTCACTATAGTTGAAATAAATCTGTATAATAAATGATTTCCACTTCCTGAAATACTAAGCTTTTTTGTGATATTCTATTTGCGTCTTTTGCTTTAGTTATTTGCAATGTAACCTGTAACACACAAACCTAAAAGTTCACAAACAATTGTCTAATCGTTTGTCAAAAGAAATAAAATTGGGGTGACTTTTTAAATATTTATATTCCTGTCCTTCTCCATGTTTTTAAAAGTAAAAACGGGAAGTAAAACTAACTTTCCTAGAGCACCAATAGTTCAGAAGATAAAGGAATAAGTAAATAAATAATGCAAATTTTGTTTAGATGAATTTGATGAAAATTTTTTAACTTTGTCTGGAAAAAAGGTACTTTCCTGCGCTGACGCTGTTTATCCACCAGAGGGCAGTATTGTTCCACTGGATACAATCCTGCATTTTGAGGCGCTAGGTTTCTCTCTGGTTTTGTAAAACAGGTTAGAATAGATTTTCTGCTCCCGTGGTTAGATATTATATTTTAATTATTTTTATTTTTTAAAGATGTATTTAGATGTTTGTTGCCATAAGGAATTAATCTGCTAATCATTTCCCAAGCAACAGAAAACTTAACCAAATCGATAAAATCAAAATAGAACAAGCTCAGTATTGATCTCCATTCATTTTCCCATCCACTCTGACTGCTTCCTTTGCTCTGCTGCCTGCAACCTGGGCCAGACTTTACAAAGGCCTGACAGGGGCGGTAGTTTGTAGTTTGTGGGGAGCGACCGAAGATTTTTATTTTCTGTTTTTTTTTTTTTTTTTTTTTTTTTTTTTTTTTTTTATGGGCGTTTCACAAATTTTTTT